>NW_026610418.1:0-284000 GCF_029499605.1 Hyla sarda
AGCTGAACGCGCCTGCTCTCGTCAGATCGCAGACTGCTACCCAGCTTAGGGCCTGGTAAGTACCAGCATGGGAGACTGGCTGGGAATCCCAGGTGTCGTTGACATTTTGCTCTGTTGCCGCCTTCTGCTCCGATTCCGAAAAGGATTTATTTATGCTTAAATCCACAGTATACAGAGTTTGAAGCGGTCTACAGCCATCCTAAGCTGAATGCGGCTGTTCTCGTCAGATCGCAGACTGCTACCCAGCTTCGGGCCTGGTAAATACCAGCATGGGAGACTGGCTGGGAATCCCGGGTGCAGTAGACATTTTACTCTGTTTCTGCTCCGATTCCGAAAATTATTTATTGATGCTTAAATCCACAGTATACAAAGTGTGAAGATGTCAACGGCCATCCTAAGCTGAACGCGCCTGCTCTCGTCAGATCGCAGACTGCTACCCAGCTTAGGGCCTGGTAAGTACCAGCATGGGAGATTGGCTGGGAATCCCGGGTGCAGTTGACATTTTAATCTGTTGCCGACTTCTGCTCCGATTCGGAAAAGGATTTATTGATGCTTAAATGCACAGTATAAAGCGCGTAAAGCTGTCATCGGCCATCCTAAGCTGAACGCGCCTGCTCTCGTCAGATCGCAGACTGCTACCCAGCTTAGGGCCCGGTAAGTACCAGCATGGGAGACTGGCTGGGAATCTCAGGTGTTGTTGACATTTTGCTCTGTAGCTCTGTAGACATTTTGCTCCGATTTCGAAAAGGATTTATTGATGCTTAAATCCACAGTATACAGGGTGTGAAGCCGTCTACGGCTATCCTAAGCTAAATGCGCCTGTTCTTGTCAGATCGCAGACTGCTGCCCGGCAAGTACAGGCATGGGAGACTGGCTGGCAATCCAAGGTGCTATTGACATTTTGCTCTGTTGCCGCCTTCCTCTCCGATTCCGAAAAGGATTTATTGATGCTTAAATGCACAGTATAAAGGGCATGAAGCTGTCAACGGCCATCCTAAGCTGAACGCACCTGCTCTCGTCAGATCGCAGACTGCTACCCAGCTTAGGGCCTGGTAAGTACCAGCATGGGAGACTGGCTGGGAATCTCAGGTGTTGTTGACATTTTGCTCTGTAGCTCTGTAGACATTTTGCTCCGATTCCGAAAAGGATTTATTGATGCTTAAATCCACAGTATACAGGGTGTGAAGCCGTCTACGGCTATCCTAAGCTGAATGCGCCTGTTCTTGTCAGATCGCAGACTGCTGCCCGGCAAGTACGGGCATGGGAGAATGGCTGGCAATCCAAGGTGCTATTGACATTTTGCTCTGTTGCCGCCTTCCTCTCCGATTCCGAAAAGGATTTATTGATGCTTAAATGCACAGTATAAAAAGCATGAAGCTGTCAATGGCCATCCTAAGCTGAACGCGCCTGCTCTCGTCAGATCGCAGACTGCTACCCAGCTTAGGGCCCGGAAAGTACTGGCATGGGAGACTGGCTGGGAATCCCGGGTGCCGTTGACATTTTGCTCTATTGCTGCCTTCCGCTCCGATTACGAAAATAATTTATTGATGCTTAAATCCACAGTATACAAGGTGTGAAGCTGTCGACGGCCATCCTAAGCTTAACGCGCCTGCTCTCGTCAGATCGCAGACTGGTACAGATCTTAGGGCCCGGTAAGTACCGTCATGGGACACTGGCTGGGAATCCCGGCTGCCGTTGACATTTTGCTCTGTTGCCGCCTTCCGTTCCGTTCCGATTCCGAAAAGGATTTATTGATGCTTAAATGCACAGTATAAAGGGCAAGAAGCTGTCAACGGCCATCCTAAGCTGAACGCGCCTGCTCTCGTCAGATCGCAGACTGCTACCCAGCTTAGGGCCCGGTAAGTACCAGTATCGGAAACTGGCTGGGAATCCCAGGTATCGTTGACATTTTGCTCTGTTGCCGCCTTCCGCTCCGATTCCGAAAATAATTTATTGATGCTTAAATCCACAGTATAAAAGGTGTGAAGCTGTCGACGGCCATCCTAAGCTTAACGCGCCTGCTCTTGTCAGATCGCAGACTGGTACAGATCTTAGGGCCCGGTAAGTACCGGCATGGGACACTGGCTGTTAATCCCGGCTGCCGTTGACATTTTGCTCTGTTGCCGCCTTCCGTTCCGATTCCGAAAAGGATTTTGATGCTTAAATGCACAGTATACAAAGTGTGAAGCTGTCAACGGCCATCCTAAGCTGAACGCGCCAGCTTTCGTCAGATCGCAGACTACTACCCAGCTTAGGGCCTGGTAAGTACCAGCATGGGAGACTGGCTGGGAATCCCGGGTGCAGTTGACATTTTAATCTGTTGCCGCCTTCCGCTCCGATTCGGAAAAGGATTTATTGATGCTTAAATGCACAGTATAAAGGGCGTGAAGCTGTCAACAGCCATCCTAAGCTGAACGCGCCTGCTCTCGTCAGATTGCAGACTGCTACCCAGCTTAGGGCCCGGTAAGTACCAGCATGGGAGACTGGCTGGGAATCTCAGGTGTTGTTGACATTTAGCTCTGTAGCTCTGTAGACATTTTGCTCCGATTCCGAAAAGGATTTATTGATGCTAAAATCCACAGTATACAGGGTGTGAAGCCGTCTACGGCTATCCTAAGCTGAATGCGCCTGTTCTTTTCAGATCGCAGACTGCTGCCCGGCAAGTACGGGCATGGGAGACTGGCTGGCAATCCAAGGTGCTATTGACATTTTGCTCTGTTGCCGCCTTCCTCTCTGATTAAAAAAAATATTTATTGATGCTTAAAATCACAGTATACAAGGTGTGAAGATGTCAACGGCCATCCTAAGCTGAACACGCCTGCTCTCGTCAGATCGCAGACTCCTACGCAGCTTAGGGCCCAGTAAGTACCGGCATGGGAGTAAGGCTGGGAATCCCGGGTGCAGTTGACATTTTGCTCTGTTGCCGCCTTCCGTTCCGATTCCGAAAAGGATTTATTGATGCTTAAATGCACAGTATAAAGGGCATGAAGCTGTCAACGGCCATCCTATGCTGAACGCGCCTGCTCTCGTCAGATCGCAGACTGCTACCCAGCTTAGGGCCCGGTAAGTACCAGCATGGGAGACTGGCTGGGAATCTCAGGTGTCGTTGACATTTTGCTCTGTAGCTCTGTAGACATTTTGCTCCGATTCCGAAAAGGATTTATTGATGCTTAAATCCACAGTATACAGGGTGTGAAGCCGTCTACGGCTATCCTAAGCTGAATGTGCCTGTTCTTGTCAGATCGCAGACTGCTGCCCGGCAAGTACGGGCATGGGAGACTGGCTGAAAATCCAAGGTGCTATTGACATTTTGCTCTGTTGCCGCCTTCCTCTCCGATTCCGAAAAGGATTTATTGATGCTTAAATGCACAGTATAAAAAGCATGAAGCTGTCAATGGCCATCCTAAGCTGAACGCGCCTGCTCTCGTCAGATCGCAGACTGCTACCCAGCTTAGGGCCCGGTAAGTACTGGCATGGGAGACTGGCTGGGAATCCCGGGTGCCGTTGACATTTTGCTCTATTGCTGCCTTCCGCTCCGATTCCGAAAATAATTTATTGATGCTTAAATCCACAGTATACAAGGTGTGAAGCTGTTGACGGCCATCCTAAGCTTAACGCGCCTGCTCTCGTCAGATCGCAGACTGGTACATATCTTATGGCCCGGTAAGTACCGGCATGGGACACTGGCTGGGAATCCCGGCTGCCGTTGACATTTTGCTCTGTTGCCGCCTTCCGTTCCGATTCCGAAAAGGATTTATTGATGCTTAAATGCACAGTATAAAGGGCGAGAAGCTGTCAACGGCCATCCTAAGCTGAACGCCCCTGCTCTCGTCAGATCGCAGACTGCTACCCAGCTTAGGGCCCAGTAAGTACCATCATGGGAGACTGGCTGGGAATCCCAGGTGCAGTTGACATTTTGCTCTGTTGCCGCCTTCTGTTCCGATTCCGAAAAGGATTTATTGATGCTTAAATGCACAGTATACAAAGTGTGAAGCTGTCAACGGCCATCCTAAGCTGAACGCGCTTGCTCTCGTCAGATCGCAGACTGATACCCAGCTTAGGGCCTGGTAAGTACCAGCAGGGGAGACTGGCTGGGAATCCCGGGTGCAGTTGACATTTTGCTCTGTTGCCGCCTTCCGTTCCGATTCCGAAAAGGATTTATTGATGCTTAAATGCACAGTATAAAGGGCGAGAAGCTGTCAACGGCCATCCTAAGCTGAACGCCCCTGCTCTCGTCAGATCGCAGACTGCTACCCAGCTTAGGGCCCGGTAAGTACCAGCATGGGAGACTGGCTGGGAATCCCAGGTGTCGTTGACATTTTGCTCTGTTGCCGCCTTCCGCTCCGATTCCGAAAATAATTTATTGATGCTTAAATCCACAGTATACAAAGTGTGAAGCTGTCGACGGCCATCCTAAGCTTAACGCGCCTGCTCTCGTCAGATCGCAGACTGGTACAGATCTTAGGGCCCGGTAAGTACCGGCATGGGACACTGGCTGTTAATCCCGGCTGCCGTTGACATTTTGCTCTGTTGCCGCCTTCCGTTCCGATTCCGAAAAGGATTTATTGATGCTTAAATGCACAGTATAAAGGGCAAGAAGCTGACAACGGCCATCCTAAGCTGAACGCGCCTGCTCTCGTCAGATCGCAGACTGCTACCCAGCTTAGGGCCCGGTAAGTACCAGCATGGGAGACTGGCTGGGAATCCCAGGTGTCATTGACATTTTGCTCTGTTGCCGCCTTCCGCTCCGATTCCGAAAAGGATTTATTGATGCTTAAATCCACAGTATAAAGGGCGAGAAGCTGTCAACGGCCATCCTAAGCTGAACGCGCCTGCTCTCGTCAGATCGCAGACTGCTACCCAGCTTAGGGCCCAGTAAGTACCGGCATGGGAGACTGGCTGGGAATCCTGGGTGCAGTTGACATTTTTGCTCTGTTGCCGCCTTCCGTTCTGATTCCGAAAAGAATTTATTGATGCTTAAATCCACAGTATACAAGGTGTGAAGCTGTAGACGGCCATCCTAAGCTTAACGCGCCTGCTCTCGTCAGATCGCAGACTGGTACAGATCTTAGGGCCCGGTAAGTACCGGCATGGGACACTGGCTGGGAATCCCGGCTGCCGTTGACATTTTGCTCTGTTGCCGCCTTCCGTTCCGATTCCGAAAAGGATTTATTGATGCTTAAATGCACAGTATACAAAGTGTGAAGCTGTCAACGGCCATCGTAAGCTGAACGTGCCTGCTCTCGTCAGATCGCAGACTGCTACCCAGCTTAGGGCCTGGTAAGTACCAGCATGGGAGACTGGCTGGAAATCCCGGGTGCAGTTGACATTTTAATCTGTTGCCGCCTTCCGCTCCAATTCGGAAAAGGATTTATTGATGCTTAAATGCACAGTATAAAGGGCATGAAGCTGTCAACGGCCATCCTAAGCTTAACGCGCCTGTTCTCGTCAGAGCGCAGACTGCTACCCAGCTTAGGGCCCGGTAAGTACCAGCATGGGAGACTGGCTGGGAATCTCAGCTGTTGTTGACAGTTTGCTCTGTAGCACTGTAGACATTTTGCTCCGATTCCGAAAAGGATTTATTGATGCTTAAATCCACAGTATACAGGGTGTGAAGCCGTCTACGGCTATCCTAAGCTGAATGCGCCTGTTCTTGTCAGATCGCAGACTGCTGCCCGGCAAGTACGGGCATGGGAGACTGGCTGGCAATCCAAGGTGCTATTGACATTTTGCTCTGTTGCCGCCTTCCTCTAAGATTAAAAAATATATTTATTGATGCTTAAATCCACAGTATACAAGGCGTGAAGATGTCAACGGCCATCCTAAGCTGAACGCGCCTGCTCTCGTCAGATCGCAGACTGCTACGCAGCTTAGGGCCCAGTAAGTACCGGCATGGGAGACTGGCTGGGAATCCCGGGTGCAGTTGACATTTTGCTCTGTTGCCGCCTTCCGTTCCGATTCCGAAAAGGATTTATTGATGCTTAAATGCACAGTATAAAAAACATGAAGCTGTCAATGGCCATCCTAAGCTGAACGCACCTGTTCTCGTCAGATCGCAGACTGCTACCCAGCTAAGGGCCCGGTAAGTATTGGCATGGGAGACTGGCTGGGAAACCCGGGTGCCGTTGACATTTTGCTCTATTGCTGCCTTCCGCTCCGATTCCGAAAATAATTTATTGATGCTTAAATCCACAGTATACAAGGTGTGAAGCTGTTGACGGCCATCCTAAGCTTAACGCGCCTGCTCTCGTCAGATCGCAGACTGGTACAGATCTTAGGGCCCGGTAAGTACCGGCATGGGACACTGGCTGGGAATCCCGGTTGCCGTTGACATTTTGCTCTGTTGCCGCCTTCCGTTCCGATTCCGAAAAGGATTTATTGATGCTTAAATGCACAGTATACAAAATGTGAAGCTGTCAACGGCCATCCTAAGCTGAACGCGCCTGCTCTTGTCAGATCGCAGACTGATACCCAGCTTAGGGCCAGGTAAGTACCAGCATGGGAGACTGGCTGAGAATCCCGGGTTCAGTTGACATTTTAATCTGTTGCCGCCTTCCGCTCCGATTCGGAAAAGGATTTATTGATGCTTAAATGCACAGTATAAAGGGCGTGAAGCTGTCAACGGCCATCCTAAGCTGAATGCGCCTGCTTTTGTCAGATCGCAGACTGCTACCCAGTTTAGGGCCCGGTAAGTACCAGCATGGGAGACTGGCTGGGAATCCCAGGTGTTGTTGACATTTTGCTCTGTAGCCGCCTTCCGCTCCGATTCCGAAAAGGATTTATTGATGCTTAAATTCACAGTATACAGGGTGTGAAGCCGTCTACGGCTATCCTAAGCTGAATGTGCCTGTTCTTGTCAGATCGCAGACTGCTCCCCGGCAAGTACCGACATGGGAGACTGGCTGGCAATCCAAGGTGCTATTGACATTTTGCTCTGTTGCCCCCTTCCTCTCCGATTCCGAAAAGGATTTATTGATGCTTAAATGCACAGTATAAAGGGCGTGAAGCTGTCAACGGCCATCCTATGCTGAACGCGCCTGCTCTCGTCAGATCGCAGACTGCTACCCAGCTTAGGCCCCGGTAAGTACCAGCATGGGAGACTGGCTGGGAATCTCAGGTGTTGTTGACATTTTGCTCTGTAGCTCTGTAGACATTTTGTTCCGATTCCGAAAAGGATTTATTGATGCTTAAATCCACAGTATACAGGGTGTGAAGCCATCTACGGCTATCCTAAGCTGAATGCGCCTGTTCTTGTCAGATCGCAGACTGCTGCCTGGCAAGTACGGGCATGGGAGACTGGCTGGCAATCCAAGGTGCTATTGACATTTTGCTCTGTTGCCGCCTTCCTCTCCGATTAAAAAAAATATTTATTGATGCTTAAATCCACAGTATACAAGGCGTGAAGTTGTCAATGGCCATTCTTAGCTGAACGCGCCTGCTCTCGTCAGATCGCAAACTGCTACCCAGCTTAGGGCCTGGTAAGTACTGGCATGGGAGACTGGCTGGGAATCCCGGGTGCCGTTGACATTTTGCTCTATTGCTGCCTTCCGCTCCGATTCCGAAAATAATTTATTGATGCTTAAACCCACAGTATACAAGGTGTGAAGCTGTCGACGGCCATCCTAAGCTTAACGCGCCTGCTCTCGTCAGATCGCAGACTGGTACAGATCTTAGGGCCCGGTAAGTACCGGCATGGGACACTGGCTGGGATTCCCGGCTGCCGTTGACATTTTGCTCTGTTGCCGCCTTCCGTTCCGATTCCGAAAAGGATTTATTGATGCTTAAATGCACAGTATAAAGGGCGAGAAGCCGTCAACGGCCATCCTAAGCAGAACGCGCATGCTCTCGTCAGATTGCAGACTGCTACCCAGCTTAGGGCCCGGTAATTACCAGCATGGGAGACTGGCTGGGAATTCCAGGTGTTGTTGACATTTTGCTCTGTAGCCGCCTTCCGCTCCGATTCCGAAAAGGATTTATTGATGCTTAAATCCACAGTATACAGGGTGTGAAGCCGTCTACGGCTATCCTAAGCTGAATGTGCCTGTTCTTGTCAGATCGCAGACTGCTGCCCGGCAAGTACGGGCATGGGAGACTTGCTGGCAATCCAAGGTGCTATTGACATTTTGCTCTGTTGCCGCCTTCCTCTCCGATTCCGAAAAGGATTTATTGATGCTTAAATGCACAGTATAAAGGGCGTGAAGCTGTCAATGGCCATCCTAAGCTGAACGCGCCTGCTCTCGTCAGATCGTAGACTGCTACCCAGCTTAGGGCCTGGTAAGTACCAGCATGGGAGACTAGCTGGGAATCTCAGGTGTTGTTGACATTTTGCTCTGTAGCTCTGTAGACATTTTGCTCCGATTCCGAAAAGGATTTATTGATGCTTAAATCCACAGTATACAGGGTGTGAAGCCTTCTACGGCTATCCTAAGCTGAATGCGCCTGTTCTTGTCAGATCGCAGACTGCTGCCCGGCAAGTACGGGCATGGGAGACTGGCTGGCAATCCAAGGTGCTATTGACATTTTGCTCTGTTGCCGCCTTCCTCTCCTTTTCCGAAAAGGATTTATTGATGCTTAAATCCACAGTATACAAGGTGTGAAGCTGTCGACGGCCATCCTAAGCTTAACGCGCCTGCTCTCGTCAGATCGCAGACTGGTACAGTACTTAGGACCCGGTAGGTACCTGCATGGGACACTGGCTGGGAATCCCGGCTGTCGTTGACATTTTGCTCTGTTGCCGCCTTCCGTTCCGATTCCGAAAAGGATTTATTGATGCTTAAATCCACAATATACAGGGTGTGAAGATGTCTACGGCCATCCTAAGCTGAATGCGCCTGTTCTCGTCAGATCGCAGACTGCTACCCAGCTTCAGGCCTGGTAAGTACCAGCATGGGAGACTGGCTGGGAATCCCGAGTGCAGTTGACATTTTGCTCTGTTTCTGCTCCGATTCCGAAAATTATTTATTGATGCTTAAATCCACAGTATACAAAGTGTGAAGCTGTCAACGGCCATCCTAAGCTGAACGCGCCTGCTCTCGTCAGATCGCAGACTGCTACCCAGCTTAGGGCCTGGTAAGTACCAGCATGGGAGACTGGATGGGAATCCCGGGTGCAGTTGCCATTTTAATCTGTTGCCGCCTTCCGCTCCGATTCGGAAAAGGATTTATTGATGCTTAAATCCACAATATACAGGGTGTGAAGCTGTCAACGGCCATCCTAAGCCTGAACGTGCCTGCTCTCCTCAGATCTCAGACTGCTGCCCGGCAGATTCAGGCAAGGGAGACTGGCTGGCAATCCAAGGTGCCATTGACATTTTGCTCTGTTGCCGCCTTCTTCTCCGATTAATAAAAATATTTATTGATGCTTAAATCCACAATATACAAGGCGTAAAGATGTCAACGGCCATCCTAAGCTGAACGCGCCTGCTCTCGTCAGATCGCAGACTGCTACCCAGCTTAGAGCCCAGTAAGTACCGACATGGGAGACTGGCTGGGAATCCCGGGTGCAGTTGACATTTTGCTCTGTTTCTGCTCCGATTCCGAAAATTATTTATTGATGCTTAAATCCACAGTATGCAAAGTGTGAAGCTGTCAACGGCCATCCTAAGCTTAACAAGCCTGCTCTCGTCAGATCGCAGACTGCTACCCAGCTTAGGGCCTGGTAAGTACCAGCATGGGAGACTGGCTGGGAATCCCGAGTGCAGTTGACATTTTGCTCTGTTTCTGCTCCGATTCCGAAAATTATTTATTGATGCTTAAATCCACAGTATACAAAGTATGAAGCTGTCAACGGCCATCCTAAGCTGAACGCGCCTGCTCTCGTCAGATCGCAGACTGCTACCCAGCTTAGGGCCTGGTAAGTACCAGCATGGGAGACTGGATGGGAATCCCGGGTGCAGTTGCCATTTTAATCTGTTGCCGCCTTCCGCTCCGATTCGGAAAAGGATTTATTGATGCTTAAATCCACAATATACAGGGTGTGAAGCTGTCAACGGCCATTCTAAGCCTGAACGTGCCTGCTCTCCTCAGATCTCAGACTGCTGCCCGGCAGATTCAGGCAAGGGAGACTGGCTGGCAATCCAAGGTGCCATTGACATTTTGCTCTGTTGCCGCCTTCTTCTCCGAATAATAAAAATATTTATTGATGCTTAAATCCACAATATACAAGGCGTAAAGATGTCAACGGCCATCCTAAGCTGAACGCGCCTGCTCTCGTCAGATCGCAGACTGCTACCCAGCTTAGGGCCCAGTAAGTACCGGCATGGGAGACTGGCTGGGAATCCCAGGTGCAGTTGACATTTTGCTCTGTTGCCGCCTTCTGTTCCGATTCCGAAAAGGATTTATTGATGCTTAAATGCACAGTATAAAAAACATGAAGCTGTCAATGGCCATCCTAAGCTGAACGCGCCTGCTCTCGTCAGATCACAGACTGCTACCCAGCTTAGGGCCCAGTAAGTACCGGCATGGGAGACTGGCTGGGAATCCCAGTTGCTGTTGACATCTTGCTCTGTTGACGCCTTCCGTTCCGATTCCGAAAAGGATTTATTGATGCTTAAATCCACAGTATACAGGGTGTGAAGATGTCTACGGCCATTCTAAGCTGAATGCGCATGTTCTCGTCAGATCGCAGACTGCTACCCAGCTTCAGGCCTGGTAAGTACCAGCATGGGAGACTGGCTGGGAATCCCGAGTGCAGTTGACATTTTGCTCTGTTTCTGCTCCGATTCCGAAAATTATTTATTGATGCTTAAATCCACAGTATACAAAGTGTGAAGCTGTCAACGGCCATCCTAAGCTGAACGCGCCTGCTCTCGTCAGATCGCAGACTGCTACCCAGCTTAGGGCCTGGTAAGTACCAGCATGGGAGACTGAATGGGAATCCCGGGTGCAGTTGCCATTTTAATCTGTTGCCGCCTTCCGTCCGATTCAGAAAAGGATTTATTGATGCTTAAATCCACAATATACAGGGTGTGAAGCTGTCAACGGCCATCCTAAGCCTGAACGTGCCTGCTCTCCTCAGATCGCAGACTGCTGCCCGGCAGATACAGGCATGGGAGACTGGCTGGCAATCCAAGGTGCCATTGACATTTTGCTCTGTTGCCGCCTTCTTCTCCGAATAATAAAAATATTTATTGATGCTTAAATCCACAAGATACAAGGCGTAAAGATGTCAATGGCCATCCTAAGCTGAACGTGCCTGCTCTCGTCAGATCGCAGACTGCTACCCAACTTAGGGCCCGGTAAGTACTGGCATGGGAGACTGGCTGGGAATCCCGGGTGCCGTTGACATTTTGCTCTATTGCTGCCTTCCGCTCCGATTCCGAAAATAATTTATTGATGCTTAAATCAACAGTATACAAGGTGTGAAGCTGTCGACGGCCATCCTAAGCTTAACGCGCCTGCTCTCGTCAGATCGCAGACTGGTACAGATCTTAGGGCCCGGTAAGTACCGGCATGGGACACTGGCTGGGAATCCCGGCTGCCGTTGACATTTTGCTCTGTTGCCGCCTTCCGTTCCGATTCCGAAAAGGATTTATTGATGCTTAAATCCACAGTATAAAGGGCGAGAAGCTGTCAACGGCCATCCTAAGCTGAACGCGCCTGCTCTCGTCAGATCGCAGACTGCTACTCAGCTTAGGGCCCGGTAAGTACCAGCATGGGAGACTGGCTGGGAATCCCAGGTGTCGTTGTCATTTTGCTCTGTTGCCGCCTTCCGCTCCGATTCCAAAAAGGATTTATTGATGCTTAAATCCACAGTATACAGGGTGTGAAGATGTCTACGGCCATCCTAAGCTGAATGCGCCTGTTCTCGTCAGATCGCAAACTGCTACCCAGCTTCGGGCCTGGTAAGTACCAGCATGGGAGACTGGCTGGGAATCCCGGGTGCAGTTGACATTTTGCTCTGTTTCTGCTCCGATTCCGAAAATTATTTATTGATGCTTAAATCCACAGTATACAAAGTGTGAAGCTGTCAACGGCCATCCTAAGCTGAACGCGCCTGCTCTCGTCAGATCGCAGACTGCTACCCAGCTTAGGGCCTGGTAAGTACCAGCATGGGAGACTGGCTGGGAATCACAGGTGCAGTTGACATTTTGCTCTGTTGCCGCCTTCTGTTCCGATTCCGAAAAGGATTTATTGATGCTTAAATGCACAGTATAAAAAACATAAAGCTGTCAATGGCCATCCTAAGCTGAACGCGCCTGCTCTCGTCAGATCACAGACTGCTACCCAGCTTAGGGCCCAGTAAGTACCGGCATGGGAGACTGGCTGGGAATCCCAGTTGCTGTTGACATCTTGCTCTGTTGACGCCTTCCGCTCCGATTCCGAAAAGGATTTATTGATGCTTAAATCCACAGTATACAGGGTGTGAAGATGTCTACGGCCATTCTAAGCTGAATGCGCATGTTCTCGTCAGATCGCAGACTGCTACCCAGCTTCAGGCCTGGTAAGTACCAGCATGGGAGACTGGCTGGGAATCCCGAGTGCAGTTGACATTTTGCTCTGTTTCTGCTCCGATTCCGAAAATTATTTATTGATGCTTAAATCCACAGTATACAAAGTGTGAAGCTGTCAACGGCCATCCTAAGCTGAACGCGCCTGCTCTCGTCAGATCGCAGACTGCTACCCAGCTTAGGGCCTGGTAAGTACCAGCATGGGAGACTGAATGGGAATCCCGGGTGCAGTTGCCATTTTAATCTGTTGCCGCCTTCCGTCCGATTCAGAAAAGGATTTATTGATGCTTAAATCCACAATATACAGGGTGTGAAGCTGTCAACGGCCATCCTAAGCCTGAACGTGCCTGCTCTCCTCAGATCGCAGACTGCTGCCCGGCAGATACAGGCATGGGAGACTGGCTGGCAATCCAAGGTGCCATTGACATTTTGCTCTGTTGCCGCCTTCTTCTCCGAATAATAAAAATATTTATTGATGCTTAAATCCACAATATACAAGGTGTAAAGATGTCAATGGCCATCCTAAGCTGAACGTGCCTGCTCTCGTCAGATCGCAGACTGCTACCCAACTTAGGGCCCGGTAAGTACTGGCATGGGAGACTGTCTGGGAATCCCGGGTGCCGTTGACATTTTGCTCTATTGCTGCCTTCCGCTCCGATTCCGAAAATAATTTATTGATGCTTAAATCAACAGTATACAAGGTGTGAAGCTGTCGACGGCCATCCTAAGCTTAACGCGCCTGCTCTCGTCAGATCGCAGACTGGTACAGATCTTAGGGCCCGGTAAGTACCAGCATGGGAGACTGGCTGGGAATCCCAGGTGTCGTTGACATTTTGCTCTGTTGCCGCCTTCCGCTCCGATTCCAAAAAGGATTTATTGATGCTTAAATCCACAGTATACAGGGTGTGAAGATGTCTACGGCCATCCTAAGCTGAATGCGCCTGTTCTCGTCAGATCGCAAACTGCTACCCAGCTTCGGGCCTGGTAAGTACCAGCATGGGAGACTGGCTGGGAATCCCGGGTGCAGTTGACATTTTGCTCTGTTTCTGCTCCGATTCCGAAAATTATTTATTGATGCTTAAATCCACAGTATACAAAGTGTGAAACTGTCAACGGCCATCCTAAGCTGAACGCGCCTGCTCTCGTCAGATCGCAGACTGCTACCCAGCTTAGGGCCTGGTAAGTAGCAGCATGGGGGACTGGCTGGGAATCCCGGGTGCAGTTGACATTTTAATCTGTTGCCGCCTTCCGCTCCGATTCGGAAAAGGATTTATTGATGCTTAAATCCACAATATACAGGGTGTGAAGCTGTCAACGGCCATCCTAAGCCTGAACGTGCCTGCTCTCCTCAGATCGCAGACTGCTGCCCGGCAGTTACCGGCATGGGAGACTGGCTGGCAATCCAAGGTGCCATTGACATTTTGCTCTGTTGCCGCCTTCCTCTCCGATTAATAAAAATATTTATTGATGCTTAAATCCACAATATACAAGGCGTGAAGATGTCAACGGCCATCCTAAGCTGAACGTGCCTGCTCTCGTCAGATCGCAGACTGCTACCCAGCTTAGGGCCCAGTAAGTACCGGCATGGGAGACTGGCTGGGAATCCCGGATGCAGTTGACATTTTGCTCTGTTGCCGCCTTCCGTTCCGATTCGAAAATAATTTATTGATGCTTAAATCCACAGTATACAAGGTGTGAAGCTGTCGACGACCATCCTAAGCTTAACGCGCCTGCTCTCGTCAGATCGCAGACTGGTACAGATCTTAGGGTCCGGTAAGTACCGGCATGGGACACTGGCTGGGAATCCCGGCTGCCGTTGCCATTTTGCTCTGTTGCCGCCTTCCGTTCCGATTCCGAAAAGGATTTATTGATGCTTAAATGCACAGTATACAAAGTGTGAAGCTGTCAATGGCCATCCTAAGCTGAACGCGCCTGCTCTCGTCAGATCGCAAACTGCTACCCAGCTTAGTGCCCAGTAAGTACCAGCATAGGAGACTGGCTGGGAATCTCAGGTGTTGTTGACATTTTGCTCCGATTTCGAAAAGGATTTATTGATGCTTAAATCCACAGTATACAGGGTGTGAAGCCGTCTACGGCTATCCTAAGCTGAATGCGCCTGTTCTTGTCAGATCGCAGACTGCTGCCCGGCAAGTACGGGCATGGGAGACTGGCTGGCAATCCAAGGTGCTATTGACATTTTGCTCTGTTGCCGCCTTCCTCTCCGATTAAAAAAAATATTTATTGATGCTTAAATCCACAGTATACAAGGCGTGAAGATGTCAACGGCCATCCTCAGCTGAACGCGCCTGCTCTCGTCAGATCGCAGACTGCTACGCAGCTTAGGGCCCAGTAAGTACCGGCATGGGAGACTGGCTGGGAATCCCGGGTGCAGTTGACATTTTGCTCTGTTGCCGCCTTCCGTTCAGATTCCGAAAAGGATTTATTGATGCTTAAATGCACAGTATAAAAAGCATGAAGCTGTCAATGGCCATCCTAAGCTGAACGCGCCTGCTCTTGTCAGATCACAGACTGGTACAGATCTTGGGGCCCGGTAAGTACTGGCTGGGAATCCTGGCTGCCGTTGACATTTTGCTCTGTTGCCGCCTTCCGTTCTGATTCCGAAAAGGATTTATTGATGCTTAAATGCACAGTATAAAGGGCGTGAAGCTGTCAACGGCCATCCTAAGCTGAACGCGCCTGCTCTCGTCAGATCGCAGACTGCAACCCAGCTTAGGGCCCGGTAAATACCAGCATGGGAGACTGACTGGGAATCCCAGGTGTCGTTGACATTTTGCTCTGTTGCCGCCTTCCGCTCCGATTCCGAAAAGGATTTATTGATGCTTAAATCCACAGTATACAGGGTGTGAAGATGTCTACGGCCATCCTAAGCTGAATGTGCCTGTTCTCGTCAGATCGCAGACTACTACCCAGCTTCGGGCCTGGTAAGTACCAGCATGGGAGACTGGCTGGAATCCCGGGTGCAGTTGACATTTTGCTCTGTTTCTGCTCCGATTCCGAAAATTATTTATTGATGCTTAAATCCACAGTATACAAAGTATGAAGCTGTCAACGGCCATCCTAAGCTGAACGCGCCTGCTCTCGTCAGATCGCAGACTGCTACCCAGCTTAGGGCCTGGTAAGTACCAGCATGGGAGACTGGCTGGAATCCCGGGTGCAGTTGACATTTTAATCTGTTGCCGCCTTCCGCTCCGATTCGGAAAAGGATTTATTGATGCTTAAATCCACAATATACAGGGTGTGAAGCTGTCTACGGCCATCCTAAGCTGAACGTGTCTGCTCTCCTCAGATCGCAGACTGCTGCCCGGCAGATACCGGCGTGGGAGACTGGCTGGCAATCCAAGGTGCCATTCACATTTTGCTATGTTGCCACCTTCCTTTCCGATTAATAAAAATATTTATTGATGCTTAAATCCACAATATACAAGGCATGAAGATGTCAACGGCCATCCTAAGCTGAATGCGCCTGCTCTCGTCAGATCGCAGACTGCTACCCAGCTTAGGGCCTGGTAAGTACCAGCATGGGAGACTGGCTGGGATTCCCGGGTGCAGTTGACATTTTAATCTGTTGCCGCCTTCCGCTCCGATTCGGAAAAGGATTTATTGATGCTTAAATGCACAGTATAAAGGGCGTGAAGCTGTCAACGGCCATCCTAAGCTGAACGCGCCTGCTCTCGTCAGATTGCAGACTGCTACCCAGCTTAGGGCCCGGTAAGTACCAGCATGGGAGACTGGCTGGGAATCTCAGGTGTTGTTGACATTTTGCTCTGTAGCTCTGTAGACATTTTGCTCCGATTCCGAAAAGGATTTATTTATGCTTAAATCCACAATATACAGGGTGTGAAGCCGTCTACGGCTATCCTAAGCTGAATGCGCCTGTTCTTGTCAGATCGCAGACTGCTGCCCGGCAAGTACGGGCATGGGAGACTGGCTGGCAATCCAAGGTGCTATTTTTATTTTGCTCTGTTGCCGCCTTCCTCTCCGATTAAAAAAAATATTTATTGATGCTTAAATCCACAGTATACAAGGTGTGAAGCTGTCGACGGCCATCCTAAGCTTAACGCGCCTGCTCTCGTCAGATCGCAGACTGGTACAGATCTTAGGGCCCGGTAAGTACCGGCATGGGACACTGGCTGGGAATCCCGGCTGCCGTTGACATTTTGCTCTGTTGCCGCCTTCCGTTCCGATTCCGAAAAGGATTTATTGATGCTTAAATGCACAGTATACAAAGTGTGAAGCTGTCAACGGCCATCCTAAGCTGAACGCGCCTGCTCTCGTCAGATCGCAGACTGCTACCCAGCTTAGGGCCTGGTAAGTACCAGCATGGGAGACTGGCTGGGAACCCCGGGTGCAGTTGACATTTTAATCTGTTGCCGCCTTCCGCTCCGATTCGGAAAAGGATTTATTGATGCTTAAATGCACAGTATAAAGGGCGTGAAGCTGTCAACGGCCATCCTAAGCTGAACGCGCCTGCTCTCGTCAGATCGCAGACTGCTACCCAGCTTAGGGCCCGGTAAGTACCAGCATGGGAGACTGGCTGGGAATCTCAGGTGTTGTTGACATTTTGCTCTGTAGCTCTGTAGACATTTTGCTCCGATTTCGAAAAGGATTTATTGATGCTTAAATCCACAGTATACAGGGTGTGAAGCCGTCTACGGCTATCCTAAGCTGAATGCGCCTGTTCTTGTCAGATCGCAGACTGCTGCCCGGCAAGTACGGGCATGGGAGACTGGCTGGCAATCCAAGGTGCTATTGACATTTTGCTCTGTTGCCGCCTTCCTCTCCGATTAAACAAAATATTTATTGATGCTTAAATCCACAGTATACAAGGCGTGAAGATGTCAACGGCCATCCTAAGCTGAACGCGCCTGCTCTCGTCAGATCGCAGACTGCTACGCAGCTTAGGGCCCAGTAAGTACCGGCATGGGAGACTGGCTGGGAATCCCGGGTGCAGTTGACATTTTGCTCTGTTGCCGCCTTCCGTTCCGATTCCGAAAAGGATTTTTTGATGCTTAAATGCACATTATAAAAAGCATGAAGCTGTCAATGGCCATCCTAAGCTGAACGCGCCTGCTCTCGTCAGATCGCAGACTGGTACAGATCTTGGGGCCCGGTAAGTACCGGCAGGGGACACTGGCTGGGAATCCTGGCTGCCGTTGACATTTTGCTCTGTTGCCGCCTTCCGTTCCGATTCCGAAAAGGATTTATTGATGCTTAAATGCACAGTATAAAGGGCGAGAAGCTGTCAATGGCCATCCTAAGCTGAACGCGCCTGCTCTCGTCAGATCGCAGACTGCTACCCAGCTTAGGGCCCGGTAAGTACCAGCATGGGAGACTGACTGGGAATCCCAGGTGTCGTTGACATTTTGCTCTGTTGCCGCCTTCTGCTCCGATTCCGAAAAGGATTTATTGATGCTTAAATCCACAGTATACAGGGTGTGAAGATGTCTACGGCCATCCTAAGCTGAATGTGCCTGTTCTCGTCAGATCGCAAACTGCTACCCAGCTTTGGGCCTGGTAAGTACCAGCATGGGTGGCTGGCTGGGAATCCCGTGTGCAGTTGACATTTTGCTCTGTTTCTACTCCGATTCCGAAAATTATTTATTGATGCATAAATCCACAGTATACAAAGTGTGAAGCTGTCAATGGCCATCCTAAGCTGAACGCGCCTGCTCTCGTCAGATCGCAGACTGCTACCCAGCTTTGGGGCCTGGTAAGTACCAGCATGGGAGACTGGCTGGAATCCCGGGTGCAGTTGACATTTTAATCTGTTGCCGCCTTCCGCTCCGATTCGGAAAAGGATTTATTGATGCTTAAATCCACAATATACAGGGTGTGAAGCTGTCAACGGCCATCCTAAGCTCAACGTGTCTGCTCTCCTCAGATCGCAGACTGCTGCCCGGCAGATACCGGCATGGGAGACTGGCTGGCAATCCAAGGTGCCATTGACATTTTGCTATGTTGCCGCCTTCCTCTCCGATTAATAAAAATATTTATTGATGCTTAAATCCACAATATACAAGGCGTGAAGATGTCAACGGCCATCCTAAGCTGAACGTGCCTGCTCTCGTCAGATCGCAGACTGCTTCCCAGCTTAGGGCCCAGTAAGTACCGGCATGGGAGACTGGCTGGGAATCCCGGGTGCAGTTGACATTTTGCTCTGTTGCCGCCTTCCGTTCCGATTCCGAAAAGGATTTATTGATGCTTAAATGCACAGTATAAAAAGCATGAAGCTGTCAATGGCCATCCTAAGCTGAACACGCCTGCTCTCGTCAGATCGCAGACTGCTACCCAGCTTAGGGCCCAGTAAGTAACGGCATGGGAGACTGGCTGGGAATCCCGAGTGCAGTGGACATTTTGCTCTGTTGCCGCCTTCCGTTCCGATTCCGAAAAGGATTTATTGATGCTTAAATGCACAGTATAAAAATCTTGAAGCTGTCAATGGCCATCCTAAGCTGAACGCGCCAGATCTTGTCAGATCGCAGACTGCTACCCAGCTTAGGGCCCGATAAGTACTGGCATGGGAGACTGGATGGGAATCCCGGTTGCCGTTGACATTTTGCTCTATTGCTGCCTTCCGCTCCGATTCCGAAAAGAATTTATTGATGCTTAAATCCACAGTATACAAGGTGTGAATCTGTCGACGGCCATCCTAAGCTTAACGCGCCTGCTCTCGTCAGATCGCAGACTGGTACAGATCTTAGGGCCCAGTAAGTACCGGCATGGGACACTGGCTGGGAATCCCGGCTGCCGTTGACATTTTGCTCTGTTGCCGCCTTCCGTTCCGATTCCGAAAAAGATTTATTGATGCTTAAATACATAATATACAAAGTGTGAAGCTGTCAACGGCCATCCTAAGCTGAACGCGCCTGCTCTCGTCAGATCGCAGACTGATACCCAGCTTAGGGCCTGGTAAGTACCAGCAAGGGAGACTGGCTGTGAATCCCGGGTGCAGTTGACATTTTAATCTGTTGCCGCCTTCTGCTCCGATTCGGAAAAGGAATTATTGATGCTCAAATCCACAGTATACAGGGTGTGAAGCCGTCTACGGCTATCCTAAGCTGAATGCGCCTGTTCTTGTCAGATTGCAGACTGCTGCCCGGCAAGTACGGGCATGGGAGACTGGCTGGCAATACAAGGTGCTATTGACATTTTGCTCTGTTGCCGCCTTCCTCTCCGATTCCGAAAAGGATTTATTGATGCTTAAATGCACAGTATAAAAAGCATGAAGCTGTCAATGGCCATCCTAAGCTGAACGCGCCTGCTCTCGTCAGATCGCAGACTGGTACAGATCTTAGTGCCCGGTAAGTACCGGCATGGGACACTGGCTGGGAATCCAGGCTGCCGTTGACATTTTGCTCTGTTGCCGCCTTCCGTTCGGATTCCGAAAAGGATTTATTGATGCTTAAATGCACAGTATAAAGGACAAGAAGCTGTCAACGGCCATCCTAAGCTGAACGCGCTTGCTCTCGTCAGATCGCAGACTGCTACACAGCTTAGGGCCCGGAAAGTACCAGCATGGGAGACTGGCTGGGAATCCCAGGTGTCGTTGACATTTTG
The DNA here is from genome assembly GCF_029499605.1 of Hyla sarda. Lineage (NCBI taxonomy): Eukaryota > Metazoa > Chordata > Amphibia > Anura > Hylidae > Hyla > Hyla sarda. Next base: position 20,027 of record NW_026610418.1, read on the forward strand.
CTCTGTTGCCGCCTACCGCTCCGATTCCGAAAAGGATTTATTGATGCTTAAATCCACCATATACAGTATACAGTGTGTGAAGATGTCTACGGCCATCCTAAGCTGAATGCGCCTGTTCTCGTCAGATCGCAGACTGCTACCCAGCTTCGGGCCTGGTAAGTACCAGCATGGGAGACTGGCTGGGAATCCCGGGTGCAGTTGACATTTTGCTCTGCTTCTGCTCTGATTCCGAAAATTATTTATTGATGCTTAAATCCACAGTATACAAAGTGTGAAGCTGTCAACGGCCATCCTAAGCTGAACGCGCCTGCTCTCGTCAGATCGCAGACTGCTACCCAGCTTAAAGCCTGGTAAGTACCAGCATGGGAGACTGGCTGGGAATCCCGGGTGCAGTTGACATTTTAATCTGTTGCCGCCTTCCGCTCCGATTCGGAAAAGGATTTATTGATGCTTAAATCCACAGTATACAGGGTGTGAAGCCGTCTACGGCTATCCTAAGCTGAATGCGCCTGTTCTAGTCAGATCGCAGACTGCTGCCCGGCAAGTACGGGCATGGGAGACTGGCTGGCAATCCAAGGTACTATTGACATTTTGCTCTGTTGCCGCCTTCCTCTCAGATTCCGAAAAGGATTTATTGATGCTTAAATGCACAGTATAAAAAGCATGAAGCTGTCAATGGCCATCCTAAGCTGAACGCGCCTGCTCTCTTCAGATCGCAGACTGCTACCCAGCTTAGGGCCCGGTAAGTACTGGCATAGGAGACTGGCTGGAAATCCCTGGTGCCGTTGACATTTTGCTCTATTGCTGCCTTCCGCTCCGATTCAGAAAAGAATTTATTGATACTTAAATCCACAGTATACAAGGTGTGAAGCTGTCGACGGCCATCCTAAGCTGAACGCGCCTGCTCTCGTCAGATCGCAGACTGCTACCCAGCTTAGGGCCCGGTAAGTACCAGCATGGGAGACTGGCTGGGAATCCCAGGTGTCGTTGACATTTTGCTCTGTTGCCGCCTTCCGCTCCGATTCGGAAAAGGATTTATTGATGCTTAAATCCACCATATACAGTATACATTGTGTGAAGATGTCTACGGCCATCCTAAGCTGAATGCGCCTGTTCTCGTCAGATTGCAGACTGCTACCCAGCTTCGGGCCTGGTAAGTACCAGCATGGGAGACTGGCTGGGAATCCCTGGTGCAGTTGACATTTTGCTCTGTTTCTGCTCCGATTCCGAAAATTATTTATTGATGCTTAAATCCACAGTATACAAAGTGTGAAGCTGTCAACGGCCATCCTAAGCTGAACGCGCCTGCTCTCGTCAGATCGCAGACTGGTACAGATCTTGGGGCCCGGTAAGTACCGGCATGGGACACTGGCTGGGACTCCCGGCTGCCGTTGACATTTTGCTCTGTTGCCGCCTTCCGTTCCGTTCCGAAAAGGATTTATTGATGCTTAAATGCACAATATACAAAGTGTGAAGCTGTCAACGGCCATCCTAAGCTGAACGCGCCTGCTCTCGTCAGATCGCAGAATGATACCCAGCTTTGGGCCTTGTAAGTACCAGCATGGGAGACTGGCTGGGAGTCCCGGGTGCAGTTGACATTTTAATCTGTTGACGCCTTCCGCTCCGATTCGGAAAAGGATTTATTGATGCTTAAATCCACAATATAAAGGGCGTGAAGCTGTCAATGGCCATCCTAAGCTGAACGCGCCTGCTCTCGTCAGATCGCAGACTGCTACCCAGCTTAGGGCGCGGAAAGTACTAGCATGGGAGACTGGCTGGGAATCCCAGGTGTTGTTGACATTTTGCTCTGTTGCCGCCTTCTGCTCCGATTCCGAAAATGATTTATTGATGCTTAAATCCACAGTATACAGGGTGTGAAGCCGTCTACTGCTATCCTAAGCTGAATGCGCCTGTTCTCGTCAGATCGCAGACTGCTACCCAGCTTCGGGCCTGGTAAGTACCAGCATGGGAGACAGGCTGGGAATCCCGGGTGCAGTCGACATTTTAATCTGTTGCCGCCTTCCGCTCCGATTCAGAAAAGGATTTATTGATGCTTAAATCCACAATTTACAGGGTGTGAAGCTGTCAACGGCCATCGTAAGCCTGAACGTGCCTGCTCTCCTCAGATCGCAGACTGCTGCCCGGCAGATACAGGCATGGGAGACTGGCTGGCAATCCAAGGTGCCATTGACATTTTGCTCTGTTGCCGCCTTCTTCTCCGAATAATAAAAATATTTATTGATGCTTAAATCCACAATATACAAGGCGTAAAGATGTCAACGGCCATCCTAAGCTGAACGTGCCTGCTCTCGTCAGATCGCAGACTGCTGCCCGGCAGTTACCGGCATGGGAGACTGGCTGGCAATCCAAGGTGCCATTGACATTTTGCTCTGTTGCCGCCTTCTTCTCCGAATAATAAAAATATTTATTGATGCTTAAATCCACAATATACAAGGCGTGAAGATGTCTACGGCCATCCTAAGCTGAACGCGCCTGCTCTCGTCAGATCGCAGACTGCTACCCAGCTTAGGGCCCAGTAAGTACCGGCATGGGAGACTGGCTGGGAATCCCGGATGCAGTTGACATTTTGCTCTGTTGCCGCCTTCCGTTCCGATTCCGAAAAGGATTTATTGATGCTTAAATGCACAGTATAAAAAGCATGAAGCTGTCAAAGGCCATCCTAAGCTGAACGCGCCTGCTCTCGTCAGATCGCAGACTGCTACCCAGCTTAGTGCCCGGTAAGTACTGGCATGGGAGACTGGCTGGGAATCCCGGTTGCCGTTGACATTTTGCTCTATTGCTGCCTTCCGCTCCGATTCCAAAAATAATTTATTGATGCTTAAATCCACAGTATACAAGGTGTGAAGCTCTCGACGGCCATCCTAAGCTTAACGCGCCTGCTCTCGTCAGATCGCAGACTGGTACAGATCTTAGGGCCCGGTAAGTACCGGCATGGGACACTGGCTGGGAATCCCGGCTGCCGTTGACATTTTGCTCTGTTGCCGCCTTCCGTTCCGATTCCGAAAAGGATTTATTGATGTTTAAATGCACAGTATACAAAGTGTGAAGCTGTCAACGGCCATCCTAAGCTGAATTCGCCTGCTCTCGTCAGATCGCAGACTGCTGGCCGGCAAGGACGGGCATGGGAGACTGGCTGGCAATCCAAGGTGCTATTGACATTTTGCTCTGTTGCCGCCTTCCTCTCCGATTAAAAAAAATATTTATTGATGCTTAAATCCACAGTATACAAGGCGTGAAGATGTCAACGGCCATCCTAAGCTGAACACGCCTGCTCTCATCAGATCGCAGACTGCTACGCAGCTTAGGGCCCAGTAAGTACCGGCATGGGAGACTGGCTGGGAATCCCGGGTGCAGTTGACATTTTGCTCAGTTGCCGCCTTCCGTTCCGATTCCGAAAAGGATTTATTGATGCTTAAATGCACAGTATAAAAAGCATGAAGCTGTCAATGGCAATCCTAACCTGAACGCGCCTGCTCTCGTCAGATCGCAGACTGGTACAGATCTTGGGGCCCGGTAAGTACCGGCATGGGACACTGGCTGGGAATCCTGGCTGCCGTTGACATTTTGCTCTGTTGCCGCCTTCCGTTCCGATTCCGAAAAGGATTTATTGATGCTTAAATGCACAGTATAAAAAGCATGAAGCTGTCAAAGGCCATCCTAAGCTGAACGCGCCTGCTCTTGTCAGATCGCAGACTGCTACCCAGCTTAGTGCCCGGTAAGTACTGGCATGGGAGACTGGCTGGGAATCCCGGTTGCCGTTGACATTTTGCTCTATTGCTGCCTTCCGCTCCGATTCCAAAAATAATTTATTGATGCTTAAATCCACAGTATACAAGGTGTGAAGCTGTCGACGGCCATCCTAAGCTTAACGCGCCTGCTCTCGTCAGATCGCAGACTGGTACAGATCTTAGGGCCCGGTAAGTACCGGCATGGGACACTGGCTGGGAATCCCGGCTGCCGTTGACATTTTGCTCTGTTGCCGCCTTCCGTTCCGATTCCGAAAAGGATTTATTGATGTTTAAATGCACAGTATACAAAGTGTGAAGCTGTCAACGGCCATCCTAAGCTGAATTCGCCTGCTCTCGTCAGATCGCAGACTGCTGGCCGGCAAGGACGGGCATGGGAGACTGGCTGGCAATCCAAGGTGCTATTGACATTTTGCTCTGTTGCCGCCTTCCTCTCCGATTAAAAAAAATATTTATTGATGCTTAAATCCACAGTATACAAGGCGTGAAGATGTCAACGGCCATCCTAAGCTGAACACGCCTGCTCTCATCAGATCGCAGACTGCTACGCAGCTTAGGGCCCAGTAAGTACCGGCATGGGAGACCGGCTGGGAATCCCGGGTGCAGTTGACATTTTGCTCAGTTGCCGCCTTCCGTTCCGATTCCGAAAAGGATTTATTGATGCTTAAATGCACAGTATAAAAAGCATGAAGCTGTCAATGGCAATCCTAAGCTGAACGCGCCTGCTCTCGTCAGATCGCAGACTGGTACAGATCTTGGGGCCCGGTAAGTACCGGCATGGGACACTGGCTGGGAATCCTGGCTGCCGTTGACATTTTGCTCTGTTGCCGCCTTCCGTTCCGATTCCGAAAAGGATTTATTGATGCTTAAATGCACAGTATAAAAAGCATGAAGCTGTCAAAGGCCATCCTAAGCTGAACGCGCCTGCTCTTGTCAGATCGCAGACTGCTACCCAGCTTAGTGCCCGGTAAGTACTGGCATGGGAGACTGGCTGGGAATCCCGGTTGCCGTTGACATTTTGCTCTATTGCTGCCTTCCGCTCCGATTCCAAAAATAATTTATTGATGCTTAAATCCACAGTATACAAGGTGTGAAGCTGTCGACGGCCATCCTAAGCTTAACGCGCCTGCTCTCGTCAGATCGCAGACTGGTACAGATCTTAGGGCCCGGTAAGTACCGGCATGGGACACTGGCTGGGAATCCCGGCTGCCGTTGACATTTTGCTCTGTTGCCGCCTTCCGTTCCGATTCCAAAAAGGATTTATTGATGTTTAAATGCACAGTATACAAAGTGTGAAGCTGTCAACGGCCATCCTAAGCTGAATTCGCCTGCTCTCGTCAGATCGCAGACTGCTGGCCGGCAAGTACGGGCATGGGAGACTGGCTGGCAATCCAAGGTGCTATTGACATTTTGCTCTGTTGCCGCCTTCCTCTCCGATTAAAAAAAATATTTATTGATGCTTAAATCCACAGTATACAAGGCGTGAAGATGTCAACGGCCATCCTAAGCTGAACACGCCTGCTCTCGTCAGATAGCAGACTGCTACGCAGCTTAGGGCCCAGTAAGTACCGGCATGGGAGACTGGCTGGGAATCCCGGGTGCAGTTGACATTTTGCTCAGTTGCCGCCTTCCGTTCCGATTCCGAAAAGGATTTATTGATGCTTAAATGCACAGTATAAAAAGCATGAAGCTGTCAATGGCCATCCTAAGCTGAACGCGCCTGCTCTCGTCAGATCGCAGACTGGTACAGATCTTGGGGCCCGGTAAGTACCGGCATGGGACACTGGCTGGGAATCCTGGCTGCCGTTGACATTTTGCTCTGTTGCCGCCTTCCGTTCCGATTCCGAAAAGGATTTCTTGATGCTTAAATGCACAGTATAAAGGGCGAGAAGCTGTCAACGGCCATCCTAAGCTGAACTCGCCTGCTCTCGTCAGATTGCAGACTGCTACCCAGCTTAGGGCCCGGTAAGTACCAGCATGGGAGACTGACTGGGAATCCCAGGTGTCGTTGACATTTTGCTCTGTTGCCGCCTTCTGCTCCGATTCCGAAAAGGATTTATTGATGCTTAAATCCACAGTATACAGGGTGTGAAGATGTCTACGGCCATCCTAAGCTGAATGTGCCTGTTCTCGTCAGATCGCAGACTGCTACCCAGCTTCGGGCCTGGTAAGTACCAGCATGGGAGTCTGGCTGGGAATCCCGGGTGCAGTTGACATTTTGCTCTGTTTCTGCTCCGATTCCGAAAATTATTTATTGATGCTTAAATCCACAGTATACAAAGTGTGAAGCTGTCAACGGCCATCCTAAGCTGAACGCGCCTGCTCTCCTCAGATCGCAGACTGCTGCCCGGGAGATACCGGCATGGGAGACTGGCTGGCAATCCAAGGTGCTATTGACATTTTGCTATGTTGCCGCCTTCCTCTCCTATTAATAAAAATATTTATTGATGCTTAAATCCACAATATACAAGGCGTGAAGATGTCAACGGCCATCCTAAGCTGAACGCGCCTACTCTCGTCAGATCGCAGACTGCTACCCAGCTTAGGGCCAGGTAAGTACTGGCATGGGAGACTGGCTGGGAATCCCGGTTGCCGTTGACATTTTGCTCTATTGCTGCCTTCCGCTCCGATTCCGAAAATAATTTTTTGATGCTTAAATCCACAGTATACAAGGTGTGAAGCTGTCGACGGCCATCCTAAGCTTAACGCGCCTGCTCTCGTCAGATCGCAGACTTTTACCCAGCTTAGGGCCTGGTAAGTACCAGCATGGGAGACTGGCTGGGAATCTCAGGTGTTGTTGACATTTTGCTCTGTAGCTCTGTAGACATTTTGCTCCGATTCCGAAAAGGATTTATTGATGCTTAAATCCACAATATACAGGGTGTGAAGCCGTCTACGGCTATCCTAAGCTGAATGCGCCTGTTCTTGTCAGATCGCAGACTGCTGCCCGGCAAGTACGGGCATGGGAGGCTGGCTGGCAATCCAAGGTGCTATTGTCATTTTGCTCTGTTGCCGCCTTCCTCTCCGATTAAAAAAAAATATTTATTGATGCTTAAATCCACAGTATACAAGGTGTGAAGCTGTCGACGGCCATCCTAAGCTTAACGCGCCTGCTCTCGTCAGATCGCAGACTGGTACAGATCTTAGGGCCCGGTAAGTACCGGCATGGGACACTGGCTGGGAATCCCGGGTGCCGTTGACATTTTGCTCTGTTGCCGCCTTCCGTTCCGCTCCGATTCGGAAAAGGATTTATTGATGCTTAAATGCACAGTATAATTGCCGGGAAGCTGTCAACGGCCATTCTAAGCTGAACGCGCCTGCTCTCGTCAGATCGCAGACTGCTACCCAGCTTAGGGCCTGGTATGTACCAGCATGGGAGACTGGCTGGGAATCTCAGGTGTTGACATTTTGCTCTGTAGCTCTGTAGACATTTTGCTCCGATTTCGAAAAGGATTTATTGATGCTTAAATCCACAGTATACAGGGTGTGAAGCCGTCTACGGCTATCCTAAGCTGAATGCTCCTGTTCTTGTCAGATCGCAGACTGCTGCCCGGCAAGTACGGGCATGGGAGACTGGCTGGCAATCCAAGGTGCTATTGACATTTTGCTCTGTTGCCGCCTTCCTCTCCGATTAAAAAAAATATTTATTGATGCTTAAATCCACAGTATACAAGGCGTGAAGGTGTCAACGGCCATCCTAAGCTGAACACGCCTGCTCTCGTCAGATCGCAGACTGCTACGCAGCTTAGGGCCCAGTAAGTACCGGCATGGGAGACTGGCTGGGAATCCCGGGTGCAGTTGACATTTTGCTCTGTTTCTGCTCCGATTCCGAAAATTATTTATTCATGCTTAAATCCACAGTATACAAAGTGTGAAGCTGTCAACGGCCATCCTAAGCCTGAACGTGCCTGCTCTCCTCAGATCGCAGACTGCTGCCCAGCAGATACCGGCATGGGAGACTGGCTGGCAATCCAAGGTGCCATTGACATTTTGCTCTGTTGCCGCCTTCCTCTCCGATTAATAAAAATATTTATTGATGCTTAAATCCACAATATACAACTCATAAAGATGTCAACGGCCATCCTAAGCTGAACGCGCCTGCTCTCGTCAGATCGCAGACTGCTACCCAGCTTAGGGCCTAGTAAGTACCGGCATGGGAGACTGGCTGGGAATCCCGGGTGCAGTTGACATTTTGCTCTGTTGCCGCCTTCTGTTCCGATTCCGAAAAGGATTTATTGATGCTTAAATGCACAGTATAAAAAACACGAAGCTGTCAAAGGCCATCCTAAGCTGAACGCGCCTGCTCTCGTCATATCGCAGACTGCTACCCAGCTTAGGGCCTGGTAAGTACCAGCATGGGAGACTGGCTGGGAATCCCGGGTGCAGTTGACATTTTAATCTGTTGCCGCCTTCCGCTCCGATTCGGAAAAGGATTTATTGATGCTTAAATCCACAGTATACAAAGTGTGAAGCTGTCAACAGCCATCCTAGGCTGAACGCGCCTGCTCTCGTCAGATCGCAGACTGCTACCCAACTCAGGGCCTGGTAAGTACCAGCATGGGAGACTGGCTGGAATCCCGGGTGCAGTTGACATTTTAATCTGTTGCCGCCTTCCGCTCCGATTCGGAAAAGGATTTATTGATGCTTAAATCCACAATATACAGCGTGTGAAGCTGTCATTGCCATCCTAAGCCTGAACGAGCCTGCTCTCCTCAGATCGCAGACTGCTGCCCGGCAGATACAGGCATGGGAGACTGGCTGGCAATCCAAGGTGCCATTGACATTTTGCTCTGTTGCCGCCTTCCTCTCCGATTAATAAAAATATTTATTGATGCTTAAATCCACAATATACAAGGCGTGAAGATGTCAATGGCCATCCTAAGCTGAACGGGCCTGCTCTCGTCAGATCGCAGACTGCTACCCAGCTTAGGGCCCGGTAAGTACCAGCATGGGAGACTGGCTGGGAATCCCGGGTGCAGTTGACATTTTGCTCTGTTTCTGCTCCGATTCCGAAAATTATTTATTGATGCTTAAATCCACAGTATACAAAGTGTGAAGCTGTCAACGGCCATCCTAAGCCTGAACGTGCCTGCTCTCCTCAGATCGCAGACTGCTGCCCGGCAGATACCGGCATGGGAGACTGGCTGGCAATCCAAGGTGCCATTGACATTTTGCTCTGTTGCCGCCTTCCTCTCCGATTAATAAAAATATTTATTGATGCTTAAATCCACAATATACAACGCATAAAGATGTCAACGGCCATCCTAAGCTGAACGCGCCTGCTCTCGTCAGATCGCAGACTGCTACCCAGCTTAGGGCCTAGAAAGTACCGGCATGGGAGACTGGCTGGGAATCCCGGGTGCAGTTGACATTTTGCTCTGTTGCCGCCTTCTGTTCCGATTCCGAAAAGGATTTATTGATGCTTAAATGCACAGTATAAAAAACACGAAGCTGTCAAAGGCCATCCTAAGCTGAACGCGCCTGCTCTCGTCAGATCGCAGACTGGTACAGATCTTAGGGTCCGGTAAGTACCGGCATGGGACACTGGCTGGGAATCCCGGCTGCCGTTGACATTTTGCTCTGTTGCCGCCTTCCGTTCCGATTCCGAAAAGGATTTATTGATGCTTAAATGCACAGTATAAAGGGCAAGAAGCTGTCAACAGCCATCCTAAGCTGAACGCGCCTGCTCTCGTCAGATCACAGACTGCTACCCAGCTTAGGGCCTGGTAAGTACCAGCATGGAAGACTGGCTGGGAATCCCAAGTGTCGTTGACATTTTGCTCTGTTGCCGCCTTCCGCTCCGATTCCGAAAAGGATTTATTGATGCTTAAATCCACAGTAAACAGGGTGTGAAGATGTCTACGGCCATCCTAAGCTGAAAGCGCCTGTTCTCGTCAGATCGCAGACTGCTACCCAGCTTCGGGCCTCGTAAGTACCAGCTTGGGAGACTGGCTGGGAATCCCGTGTGCAGTTTACATTTTGCTCTGTTTCTGTTCCGATTCCGAAAATTATTTATTGATTCTTAAATCCACAGTATACAAAGTGTGAAGCTGTCAACCACCATCCTAAGCTGAATGCGCCTGCTCTCGTCAGAACGCAGACTGCTACCCAGCTTAGGGCCTGGTAAGTACCAGCATGGGAGACTGGCTGGGAATCCCGGGTGCAGTTGACATTTTAATCTGTTTCCGCCTTCCGCTCCGATTCGGAAAATGATTTATTGATGCTTTAATCCACAATATACAGGGTGTGAAGCTGTCAACGGCCATCCTAAGCCTGAACGTGCCTGCTCTCCTCAGATCGCAGACCGCTGCCCGGCAGATACCGGCATGGGAGACTGGCTGGCAATCCAAGGTGCCATTGAAATTTTGCTCTGTTGCCGCCTTCCTCTCCGATTAATAAAAATATTTATTGATACTTAAATCCACAATATACAACGCGTAAAGATGTCAACGGCCATCCTAAGCTGAACGCGCCTGCTCTCGTTAGATCGCAGACTGCTACCCAGCTTAGGGCCTGGTAAGTACCAGCATGGGAGACTGGCTGGGAATCCCGTGTGCAGTTGACATTTTGCTCTGTTGCCGCCTTCTGTTCCGATTCCGAAAAGGATTTATTGATGCTTAAATGCAGAGTATAAAAAGCTTGAAGCTGTCAATGGCCATCCTAAGCTGAACGCGCCTGCTCTCGTCAGATCGCTGACTGCTACCCAGCTTAGGGCCCGGTAAGTACTGGCATGTGAGACTGGCTGGGAATCCCGGTTGCCGTTGACATCTTGCTCTATTGCTGCCTTCCGCTCCGATTCCGAAAAGAATTTATTGATGCTTAAATCCACAGTATACAAGGTGTGAAGCTGTCGACGGCCATCCTAAGCTTAACGCGCCTGCTCTCGTCAGATCGCAGACTGGTACAGATCTTAGGGCCCAGTAAGTACCGGCATGGGACACTGGCTGGGAATCCCGACTGTCGTTGACATTTTGCTCTGTTGCCGCCTTCCGTTCCGGTTCCGGTTCCGATTCCGAAAAGGATTTATTGATGCTTAAATGCACAGTATACAAAGTGTGAAGCTGTCAACGGCCATCCTAAGCTGAACGCGCCTGCTCTCATCAGATCGCAGACTGCTACCAAGCTTAGGGCCTGGTAAGTACCAGCATGGGAGACTGGCTGGGAATCCCGGGTGCAGATGACATTTTAATCTGTCGCCGCTTTCCACTCCGATTCGGAAAAGGATTTATTGATGCTTAAATGCACAGTATAAAGGGAGTGAAGCTGTCAACGGCCATCCTAAGCTGAACGCACCTGCTCTCGTCAGATCGCAGACTGCTACCCAGCTTAGGGCCCGGTAAGTACCAGCATGGGAGACTGGCTGGGAATCCCAGGTGTTGTTGACATTTTGCTCTGTAGCCGCCTTCCGCTCCGATTCCGAAAAGGATTTATTGATGCTTAAATCCACAGTATACAGGGTGTGAAGCCGTCTACGGCTATCCTAAGCTGAATGTGCCTGTTCTTGTCAGATCGCAGACTGCTGCCCGGCAAGTACGGGCATGGGAGACTGGCTGGGAATCCCGGGTGCCGTTAACATTTTGCTCTATTGCTGCCTTCCGCTCCGATTCCGAAAATAATTTATTGATGCTTAAATCCACAGTATACAAGGTGTGAAGCTGTCGACGGCCATCCTAAGCTTAACACGCCTGCTCTCGTCAGATCGCAGACTGGTACAGATCTTATGGCCCGGTAAGTACCGGCATGGGACACTGGCTGGGAATCCCGTCTGCCGTTGACATTTTGCTCTGTTGCCGCCTTCCATTCCGATTCCGATTCCGAAAAGGATTTATTGATGCTTAAATGCACAGTATAAAGGTCGAGAAGCTGTCAACGGCCATCCTAAGCTGAACGCGCCTGCTCTCGTCAGATCGCAGACTGCTACCCAGCTTAGGGCCCGGTAAGTACCAGCATGGGAGACTGGCTGGGAATCCCAGGTGTCGTTGACATTTTACTCTGTTGCCGCCTTCTGCTCCGATTCCGAAAAGGATTTATTTATGCTTAAATCCACAGTATACAGAGTTTGAAGCGGTCTACGGCCATCCTAAGCTGAATGCTCCTGTTCTCGTCAGATCGCAGACTGCTACCCAGCTTCGGGCCTGGTAAATACCAGCATGGGAGACTGGCTGGGAATCCCGGGTGCAGTTGACATTTTACTCTGTTTCTGCTCCGATTCCGAAAATTATTTATTGATGCTTAAATCCACAGTATACAAAGTGTGAAGCTGTCAACGGCCATCCTAAGCTGAACGCGCCTGCTCTCGTCAGATCGCAGACTGCTACCCAGCTTAGGGCCTGGTAAGTACCAGCATGGGAGATTGGCTGGGAATCCCGGGTGCAGTTGACATTTTAATCTGTTGCCGACTTCTGCTCCGATTCGGAAAAGGATTTATTGATGCTTAAATGCACAGTATAAAGTGCATAAAGCTGTCATCGGCCATCCTAAGCTGAACGCGCCTGCTCTCGTCAGATCGCAGACTGCTACCCAGCTTAGGGCCCGGTAAGTACCAGCATGGGAGACTGGCTGGGAATCTCAGGTGTTGTTGACATTTTGCTCTGTAGCTCTGTAGACATTTTGCTCCGATTTCGAAAAGGATTTATTGATGCTTAAATCCACAGTATCCACAGTATACAGGGTGTGAAGCCGTCTACGGCTATCCTAAGCTAAATGCGCCTGTTCTTGTCAGATCGCAGACTGCTGCCCGGCAAGTACAGGCATGGGAGACTGGCTGGCAATCCAAGGTGCTATTGACATTTTGCTCTGTTGCCGCCTTCCTCTCCGATTAAAAAAAATATTTATTGATGCTTAAATCCACAGTATACAAAGCGTGAAGATGTCAACGGCCATCCTAAGCTGAAGGCGGCTGCTCTCGTCAGATCGCAGACTGCTACGCAGCTTAGGGCCCAGTAAGTACCGGCATGGGAGACTGGCTGGGAATCCCGGGTGCAGTTGACATTTTGCTCTGTTTCTGCTCCGATTCCGAAAATTATTTATTGATGCTTAAATCCACAGTATACAAAGTGTGAAGCTGTCAACGGCCATCCTAAGCCTGAACGTGCCTGCTCTCCTCAGATCGCAGACTGCTGCCCAGCAGATACCGGCATGGGAGACTGGCTGGCAATCCAAGGTGCCATTGACATTTTGCTCTGTTGCCGCCTTCCTCTCCGATTAATAAAAATATTTATTGATGCTTAAATCCACAATATACAACTCATAAAGATGTCAACGGCCATCCTAAGCTGAACGCGCCTGCTCTCGTCAGATCGCAGACTGCTACCCAGCTTAGGGCCTAGTAAGTACCGGCATGGGAGACTGGCTGGGAATCCCGGGTGCAGTTGACATTTTGCTCTGTTGCCGCCTTCTGTTCCGATTCCGAAAAGGATTTATTGATGCTTAAATGCACAGTATAAAAAACACGAAGCTGTCAAAGGCCATCCTAAGCTGAACGCGCCTGCTCTCGTCAGATCGCAGACTGCTACCCAGCTTAGGGCCTGGTAAGTACCAGCATGGGAGACTGGCTGGGAATCCGAGTGCAGTTGACATTTTAATCTGTTGCCGCCTTCCGCTCCGATTCGGAAAAGGATTTATTGATGCTTAAATCCACAGTATACAAAGTGTGAAGCTGTCAACAGCCATCCTAGGCTGAACGCGCCTGCTCTCGTCAGATCGCAGACTGCTACCCAACTCAGGGCCTGGTAAGTACCAGCATGGGAGACTGGCTGGAATCCCGGGTGCAGTTGACATTTTAATCTGTTGCCGCCTTCCGCTCCGATTCGGAAAAGGATTTATTGATGCTTAAATCCACAATATACAGCGTGTGAAGCTGTCAATGGCCATCCTAAGCCTGAACGAGCCTGCTCTCCTCAGATCGCAGACTGCTGCCCGGCAGATACAGGCATGGGAGACTGGCTGGCAATCCAAGGTGCCATTGACATTTTGCTCTGTTGCCGCCTTCCTCTCCGATTAATAAAAATATTTATTGATGCTTAAATCCACAATATACAAGGCGGGAAGATGTCAATGGCCATCCTAAGCTGAACGCGCCTGCTCTCGTCAGATCGCAGACTGCTACCCAGCTTAGGGCCCGGTAAGTACCAGCATGGGAGACTGGCTGGGAATCACGGGTGCAGTTGACATTTTGCTCTGTTTCTGCTCCGATTCCGAAAATTATTTATTGATGCTTAAATCCACAGCATACAAAGTGTGAAGCTGTCAACGGCCATCCTAAGCCTGAACGTGCCTGCTCTCCTCAGATCGCAGACTGCTGCCCGGCAGATACCGGCATGGGAGACTGGCTGGCAATCCAAGGTGCCATTAACATTTTGCTCTGTTGCCGCCTTCCTCTCCGATTAATAAAAATATTTATTGATGCTTAAATCCACAATATACAACGCATAAAGATGTCAACGGCCATCCTAAGCTGAACGCGCCTGCTCTCGTCAGATCGCAGACTGCTACCCAGCTTAGGGCCTAGAAAGTACCGGCATGGGAGACTGGCTGGGAATCCCGGGTGCAGTTGACATTTTGCTCTGTTGCCGCCTTCTGTTCCGATTCCGAAAAGGATTTATTGATGCTTAAATGCACAGTATAAAAAACACGAAGCTGTCAAAGGCCATCCTAAGCTGAACGCGCCTGCTCTCGTCAGATCGCAGACTGGTACAGATCTTAGGGTCCGGTAAGTACCGGCATGGGACACTGGCTGGGAATCCCGGCTGCCGTTGACATTTTGCTCTGTTGCCGCCTTCCGTTCCGATTCCGAAAAGGATTTATTGATGCTTAAATGCACAGTATAAAGGGCGAGAAGCTGTCAACAGCCATCCTAAGCTGAACGCGCCTGCTCTCGTCAGATCGCAGACTGCTACCCAGCTTAGGGCCTGGTAAGTACCAGCATGGGAGACTGGCTGGGAATCCCAAGTGTCGTTGACATTTTGCTCTGTTGCCGCCTTCCGCTCCGATTCCGAAAAGGATTTATTGATGCTTAAATCCACAGTAAACAGGGTGTGAAGATGTCTACGGCCATCCTAAGCTGAATGCACCTGTTCTCGTCAGATCGCAGACTGCTACCCAGCTTCGGGCCTCGTAAGTACCAGCTTGGGAGACTGGCTGGGAATCCCGTGTGCAGTTTACATTTTGCTCTGTTTCTGTTCCGATTCCGAAAATTATTTATTGATTCTTAAATCCACAGTATACAAAGTGTGAAGCTGTCAACCACCATCCTAAGCTGAATGCGCCTGCTCTCGTCAGAACGCAGACTGCTACCCAGCTTAGGGCATGGGAGACTGGCTGGGAATCCCGGGTGCAGTTGACATTTTAATCTGTTGCCGCCTTCCGCTCCGATTCGGAAAATGATTTATTGATGCTTTAATCCACAATATACAGGGTGTGAAGCTGTCAACGGCCATCCTAAGCCTGAACGTGCCTGCTCTCCTCAGATCGCAGACCGCTGCCCGGCAGATACCGGCATGGGAGACTGGCTGGCAATCCAAGGTGCCATTGACATTTTGCTCTGTTGCCGCCTTCCTCTCCGATTAATAAAAATATTTATTGATGCTTAAATCCACAATATACAACGCGTAAAGATGTCAACGGCCATCCTAAGCTGAACGCGCCTGCTCTCGTTAGATCGCAGACTGCTACCCAGCTTAGGGCCTGGTAAGTACCAGCATGGGAGACTGGCTGGGAATCCCGTGTGCAGTTGACATTTTGCTCTGTTGCCGCCTTCTGTTCCGATTCCGAAAAGGATTTATTGATGCTTAAATGCAGAGTATAAAAAGCTTGAAGCTGTCAATGGCCATCCTAAGCTGAACGCGCCTGCTCTCGTCAGATCGCAGACTGCTACCCAGCTTAGGGCCCGGTAAGTACTGGCATGTGAGACTGGCTGGGAATCCCGGTTGCCGTTGACATCTTGCTCTGTTGCTGCCTTCCGCTCCGATTCCGAAAAGAATTTATTGATGCTTAAATCCACAGTATACAAGGTGTGAAGCTGTCGACGGCCATCCTAAGCTTAACGCGCCTGCTCTCGTCAGATCGCAGACTGGTACAGATCTTAGGGCCCAGTAAGTACCGGCATGGGACACTGGCTGGGAATCCCGACTGTCGTTGACATTTTGCTCTGTTGCCGCCTTCCGATCCGGTTCCGGTTCCGGTTCCGGTTCCGATTCCGAAAAGGATTTATTGATGCTTAAATGCACAGTATACAAAGTGTGAAGCTGTCAACGGTCATCCTAAGCTGAACGCGCCTGCTCTCATCAGATCGCAGACTGCTACCAAGCTTAGGGCCTGGTAAGTACCAGCATGGGAGACTGGCTGGGAATCCCGGGTGCAGATGACATTTTAATCTGTCGCCGCTTTCCACTCCGATTCGGAAAAGGATTTATTGATGCTTAAATGCACAGTATAAAGGGAGTGAAGCTGTCAACGGCCATCCTAAGCTGAACGCACCTGCTCTCGTCAGAGCGCAGACTGCTACCCAGCTTAGGGCCCGGTAAGTACCAGCATGGGAGACTGGCTGGGAATCCCAGGTGTTGTTGACATTTTGCTCTGTAGCCGCCTTCCGCTCCGATTCCGAAAAGGATTTATTGATGCTTAAATCCACAGTATACAGGGTGTGAAGCCGTCTACGGCTATCCTAAGCTGAATGTGCCTGTTCTTGTCAGATCGCAGACTGCTGCCCGGCAAGTACGGGCATGGGAGACTGGCTGGGAATCCCGGGTGCCGTTAACATTTTGCTCTATTGCTGCCTTCCGCTCCGATTCCGAAAATAATTTATTGATGCTTAAATCCACAGTATACAAGGTGTGAAGCTGTCTACGGCCATCCTAAGCTTAACACGCCTGCTCTCGTCAGATCGCAGACTGGTACAGATCTTAGGGCCCGGTAAGTACCGGCATGGGACACTGGCAGGGAATCCCGTCTGCCGTTGACATTTTGCTCTGTTGCCGCCTTCCATTCCGATTCCGAAAAGGATTTATTGATGCTTAAATGCACAGTATAAAGGTCGAGAAGCTGTCAACGGCCATCCTAAGCTGAACGCGCCTGCTCTCGTCAGATCGCAGACTGCTACCCAGCTTAGGGCCCGGTAAGTACCAGCATGGGAGACTGGCTGGGAATCCCAGGTGTCGTTGACATTTTGCTCTGTTGCCGCCTTCTGCTCCGATTCCGAAAAGGATTTATTTATGCTTAAATCCACAGTATACAGAGTTTGAAGCGGTCTACGGCCATCCTAAGCTGAATGCACCTGTTCTCGTCAGATCGCAGACTGCCACCCAGCTTCGGGCCTGGTAAATACCAGCATGGGAGACTGGCTGGGAATCCCGGGTGCAGTTGACATTTTACTCTGTTTCTGCTCCGATTCCGAAAATTATTTATTGATGCTTAAATCCACAGTATACAAAGTGTGAAGCTGTCAACGGCCATCCTAAGCTGAACGCGCCTGCTCTCGTCAGATCGCAGACTGCTACCCAGCTTAGGGCCTGGTAAGTACCAGCATGGGAGATTGGCTGGGAATCCCGGGTGCAGTTGACATTTTAATCTGTTGCCGACTTCTGCTCCGATTCGGAAAAGGATTTATTGATGCTTAAATGCACAGTATAAAGTGCATAAAGCTGTCATCGGCCATCCTAAGCTGAACGCGCCTGCTCTCGTCAGATCGCAGACTGCTACCCAGCTTAGGGCCCGGTAAGTACCAGCATGGGAGACTGGCTGGGAATCTCAGGTGTTGTTGACATTTTGCTCTGTAGCTCTGTAGACATTTTGCTCCGATTTCGAAAAGGATTTATTGATGCTTAAATCCACAGTATACAGGGTGTGAAGCCGTCTACGGCTATCCTAAGCTAAATGCACCTGTTCTTGTCAGATCGCAGACTGCTGCCCGGCAAGTACAGGCATGGGAGACTGGCTGGCAATCCAAGGTGCTATTGACATTTTGCTCTGTTGCCGCCTTCCTCTCCGATTAAAAAAAATATTTATTGATGCTTAAATCCACAGTATACAAGGCGTGAAGATGTCAACGGCCATCCTAAGCTGAACGCGCCTGCTCTCGTCAGATCGCAGACTGCTACCCAGCTTAGGGCCCGGTAAGTACCAGCATGGTAGACTGGCTGGGAATCCCAGGTGTTGTTGACATTTTGCTCTGTAGCCACCTTCCGCTCCGATTCCGAAAAGGATTTATTGATGCTTAAATCCACAGTATACAGTGTGTGAAGCCGTCTACGGCTATCCTAAGCTGAATGTGCCTGTTCTTGTCAGATCGCAGACTGCTGACGGCAAGTACGGGCATGGGAGACTGGCTGGCAATCCAAGGTGCTATTGACATTTTGCTCTGTTGCCGCCTTCCTCTCCGATTAAAAAAAATATTTATTGATGCTTAAATCCACAGTATACAAGGCGTGAAGATGTCAACGGCCATCCTAAGCTGAACGCGCCTGCTCTCGTCAGATCGCAGATTGCTACGCAGCTTAGGGCCCAGTAAGTACCGGCATGGGAGACTGGCTGGGAATCCCGGGTGCAGTTGACGTTTTGCTCTGTTGCCGCCTTCCGTTCTGTTCAGATTCCGAAAAGGATTTATTGATGCTTAAATGCACAGTATAAAAAGCATTAAGCTGTCAATGGCCATCCTAAGCTGAACGCGCCTGCTCTCGTCAGATCGCAGACTGCTACCCAGCTTAGGGCCCGGTAAGTATTGGCATGGGAGACTGGCTGGGAATCCCGGGTGCCGTTGACATTTTGCTCTATTGCTGCCTTCAGCTCCGATTCCGAAAATAATTTATTGATACTTAAATCCACAATATACAAGGCATGAAGATGTCAACGGCCATCCTAAGCTGAATGCGCCTGCTCTCGTCAGATCGCAGACTGCTACCCAGCTTAGGGCCTGGTAAGTACCAGCATGGGAGACTGGCTGGGATTCCCGGGTGCAGTTGACATTTTAATCTGTTGCCGCCTTCCGCTCCGATTCGGAAAAGGATTTATTGATGCTTAAATGCACAGTATAAAGGGGGTGAAGCTGTCAACGGCCATCCTAAGCTGAATGCGCCTGCTCTCGTCAGATTGCAGACTGCTACCCAGCTTAGGGCCCGGTAAGTACCAGCATGGGAGACTGGCTGGGAATCTCAGGTGTTGTTGACATTTTGCTCTGTAGCTCTGTAGACATTTTGCTCCGATTCCGAAAAGGATTTATTGATGCTTAAATCCACAATATATAGGGTGTGAAGCCGTCTACGGCTATCCTAAGCTGAATGCGCCTGTTCTTGTCAGATCGCAGACTGCTGCCCGGCAAGTACGGGCATGGGAGACTGGCTGGCAATCCAAGGTGCTATTTTTATTTTGCTCTGTTGCCGCCTTCCTCTCCGATTAAAAAAAAATATTTATTGATGCTTAAATCCACAGTATACAAGGTGTGAAGCTGTCGACGGCCATCCTAAGCTGAACGCGCCTGCTCTCGTCAGATCGCAGACTGGTACAGATCTTAGGGCCCGGTAAGTACCGGCATGGGACACTGGCTGGGAATCCCGGCTGCCGTTGACATTTTGCTCTGTTGCCGCCTTCCGTTCCGATTCCGAAAAGGATTTATTGATGCTTAAATGCACAGTATACAAAGTGTGAAGCTGTCAACGGCCATCCTAAGCTGAACGCGCCTGCTCTCGTCAGATCGCAGACTGCTACCCAGCTTAGGGCCTGGTAAGTACCAGCATGGGAGACTGGCTGGGAACCCCGGGTGCAGTTCACATTTTAATCTGTTGCCGCCTTCCGCTCCGATTCGGAAAAGGATTTATTGATGCTTAAATGCACAGTATAAAGGGCGTGAAGCTGTCAACGGCCATCCTAAGCTGAACGCGCCTGCTCTCGTCAGATCGCAGACTGCTACCCAGCTTAGGGCCCGGTAAGTACCAGCATGGGAGACTGGCTGGGAATCTCAGGTGTTGTTGACATTTTGCTCTGTAGCTCTGTAGACATTTTGCTCCGATTTCGAAAAGGATTTATTGATGCTTAAATCCACAGTATACAAGGTGTGAAGCCGTCTACGGCTATCCTAAGCTGAATGCGCCTGTTCTTGTCAGATCGCAGACTGCTGCCCGGCAAGTACGGGCATGGGAGACTGGCTGGCAATCCAAGGTGCTATTGACATTTTGCTCTGTTGCCGCCTTCCTCTCCGATTAAACAAAATATTTATTGATGCTTAAATCCACAGTATACAAGACGTGAAGATGTCAACGGCCATCCTAAGCTGAACGCGCCTGCTCTCGTCAGATCGCAGACTGCTACGCAGCTTAGGGCCCAGTAAGTACCGGCATGGGAGACTGGCTGGGAATCCCGGGTGCAGTTGACATTTTGCTCTGTTGCCGCCTTCCGTTCCGATTCCGAAAAGGATTTATTGATGCTTAAATGCACAGTATAAAAAGCATGAAGCTGTCAATGGCCATCCTATGCTGAACGCGCCTGCTCTCGTCAGATCGCAGACTGGTACAGATCTTGGGGCCCGGTAAGTACCAGCATGGGAGACTGACTGGGAATCCCAGGTGTCGTTGACATTTTGCTCTGTTGCCGCCTTCTGCTCCGATTCCGAAAAGGATTTATTGATGCTTAAATCCACAGTATACAGGGTGTGAAGATGTCTACGGCCATCCTAAGCTGAATGTGCCTGTTCTCGTCAGATCGCAAACTGCTACCCAGCTTTGGGCCTGGTAAGTACCAGCATGGGAGACTGGCTGGGAATCCCGTGTGCAGTTGACATTTTGCTCTGCTTCTACTCCGATTCCGAAAATTATTTATTGATGCATAAATCCACAGTATACAAAGTGTGAAGCTGTCAATGGCCATCCTAAGCTGAACGCGCCTGCTCTCGTCAGATCGCAGACTGCTACCCAGCTTAGGGCCTGGTAAGTACCAGCATGGGAGACTGGCTGGAATCCCGGGTGCAGTTGACATTTTAATCTGTTGCCGCCTTCCGCTCCGATTCGGAAAAGGATTTATTGATGCTTAAATCCACAATATACAGGGTGTGAAGCTGTCAACGGCCATCCTAAGCTCAACGTGTCTGCCCTCCTCAGATCGCAGACTGCTGCCCGGCAGATACCGGCATGGGAGACTGGCTGGCAATCCAAGGTGCCATTGACATTTTGCTATGTTGCCGCCTTCCTCTCCGATTAATAAAAATATTTATTGATGCTTAAATCCACAATATACAAGGCGTGAAGATGTCAACGGCCATCCTAAGCTGAACGTGCCTGCTCTCGTCAGATCGCAGACTGCTTCCCAGCTTAGGGCCCAGTAAGTACCGGCATGGGAGACTGGCTGGGAATCCCGGGTGCAGTTGACATTTTGCTCTGTTGCCGCCTTCCGTTCCGATTCCGAAAAGGATTTATTGATGCTTAAATGCACAGTATAAAAAGCATGAAGCTGTCAATGGCCATCCTAAGCTGAACGCGCCTGCTCTCGTCAGATCGCAGACTGCTACCCAGCTTAGGGCCCAGTAAGTAACGGCATGGGAGACTGGCTGGGAATCCCGAGTGCAGTTGACATTTTGCTCTGTTGCCGCCTTCCGTTCCGATTCCGAAAAGGATTTATTGATGCTTAAATGCACAGTATAAAAATCTTGAAGCTGTCAATGGCCATCCTAAGCTGAACACGCCAGCTCTTGTCAGATCGCAGACTGCTACCCAGCTTAGGGCCCGATAAGTACTGGCATGGGAGACTGGATGGGAATCCCGGTTGCCGTTGACATTTTGCTCTATTGCTGCCTTCCGCTCCGATTCCGAAAAGAATTTATTGATGCTTAAATTCACAGTATACAAGGTGTGAATCTGTCGACGGCCATCCTAAGCTTAACGCGCCTGCTCTCGTTAGATCGCAGACTGGTACAGATCTTAGGGCCCAGTAAGTACCGGCATGGGACACTGGCTGGGAATCCCGGCTGCCGTTGACATTTTGCTCTGTTGCCGCCTTCGTTCCGATTCCGAAAATGATTTATTGATGCTTAAATACATAATATACAAAGTGTGAAGCTGTCAACGGCCATCCTAAGCTGAACGCGCCTGCTCTCGTCAGATCACAGACTGCTACCCAGCTTAGGGCCTGGTAAGTACCAGCATGGAAGACTGGCTGGGAATCCCAAGTGTCGTTGACATTTTGCTCTGTTGCCGCCTTCCGCTCCGATTCCGAAAAGGATTTATTGATGCTTAAATCCACAGTAAACAGGGTGTGAAGATGTCTACGGCCATCCTAAGCTGAATGCGCCTGTTCTCGTCAGATCGCAGACTGCTACCCAGCTTCGGGCCTCGTAAGTACCAGCTTGGGAGACTGGCTGGGAATCCCGTGTGCAGTTTACATTTTGCTCTGTTTCTGTTCCGATTCCGAAAATTATTTATTGATTCTTATATCCACAGTATACAAAGTGTGAAGCTGTCAACCACCATCCTAAGCTGAATGCGCCTGCTCTCGTCAGAACGCAGACTGCTACCCAGCTTAGGGCCTGGTAAGTACCAGCATGGGAGACTGGCTGGGAATCCCGGGTGCAGTTGACATTTTAATCTGTTGCCGCCTTCCGCTCCGATTCGGAAAATGATTTATTGATGCTTTAATCCACAATATACAGGGTGTGAAGCTGTCAACGGCCATCCTAAGCCTGAACGTGCCTGCTCTCCTCAGATCGCAGACCGCGGCATGGGAGACTGGCTGGCAATCCAAGGTGCCATTGACATTTTGCTCTGTTGCCGCCTTCCTCTCCGATTAATAAAAATATTTATTGATGCTTAAATCCACAATATACAACGCGTAAAGATGTCAACGGCCATCCTAAGCTGAACGCGCCTGCTCTCATTAGATCGCAGACTGCTACCCAGCTTAGGGCTTGGTAAGTACCAGCATGGGAGACTGGCTGGGAATCCCGTGTGCAGTTGACATTTTGCTCTGTTGCCGCCTTCTGTTCCGATTCCGAAAATGATTTATTGATGCTTAAATGCAGAGTATAAAAAGCTTGAAGCTGTCAATGGCCATCCTAAGCTGAACGCGCCTGCTCTCGTCAGATCGCAGACTGCTACCCAGCTTAGGGCCCTGTAAGTACTGGCATGTGAGACTGGCTGGGAATCCCGGTTGCCGTTGACATCTTGCTCTATTGCTGCCTTCCGCTCCGATTCCGAAAAGAATTTATTGATGCTTAAATCCACAGTATACAAGGTGTGAAGCTGTCGACGGCCATCCTAAGCTTAACGCGCCTGCTCTCGTCAGATCGCAGACTGGTACAGATCTTAGGGCAAGGTAAGTACCGGCATGGGACACTGGCTGGGAATCCCGACTGTCGTTGACATTTTGCTCTGTTGCCGCCTTCCGTTCCGGTTCCGGTTCCGATTCCGAAAAGGATTTATTGATGCTTAAATGCACAGTATACAAAGTGTGAAGCTGTCAACGGCCATCCTAAGCTGAACGCGCCTGCTCTCATCAGATCGCAGACTGCTACCAAGCTTAGGGCCTGGTAAGTACCAGCATGGGAGACTGGCTGGGAATCCCGGGTGCAGATGACATTTTAATCTGTCGCCGCTTTCCACTCCGATTCGGAAAAGGATTTATTGATGCTTAAATGCACAGTATAAAGGGAGTGAAGCTGTCAACGGCCATCCTAAGCTGAACGCACCTGCTCTTGTCAGATCGCAGACTGCTACCCAGCTTAGGGCCCGGTAAGTACCAGCATGGGAGACTGGCTGGGAATCCCAGGTGTTGTTGACATTTTGCTCTGTAGCCGCCTTCCGCTCCGATTCCGAAAAGGATTTATTGATGCTTAAATCCACAGTATACAAGGTGTGAAGCTGTCGACGGCCATCCTAAGCTTAACACGCCTGCTCTCGTCAGATCGCAGACTGGTACAGATCTTAGGGCCCGGTAAGTACCGGCATGGGACACTGGCTGGGAATCCCGTCTGCCGTTGACATTTTGCTCTGTTGCCGCCTTCCATTCCGATTCCGAAAAGGATTTATTGATGCTTAAATGCACAGTATAAAGGTCGAGAAGCTGTCAACGGCCATCCTAAGCTGAACGCGCCTGCTCTCGTCAGATCGCAGACTGCTACCCAGTTTACGGCCCGGTAAGTACCAGCATGGGAGACTGGCTGGGAATCCCAGGTGTCGTTGACATTTTGCTCTGTTGCCGCCTTCTGCTCCGATTCCGAAAAGGATTTATTTATGCTTAAATCCACAGTATACAGAGTTTGAAGCGGTCTACGGCCATCCTAAGCTGAATGCGCCTGTTCTCGTCAGATCGCAGACTGCTACCCAGCTTCGGGCCTGGTAAATACCAGCATGGGAGACTGGCTGGGAATCCCGGGTGCAGTTGACATTTTACTCTGTTTCTGCTCCGATTCGGAAAAGGATTTATTGATGCTTAAATGCACAGTATAAAGTGCGTAAAGCTGTCATCGGCCATCCTAAGCTGAACGCGCCTGCTCTCATCAGATCGCAGACTGCTACCCAGCTTAGGGCCCGGTAAGTACCAGCATGGGAGACTGGCTGGGAATCTAAGGTGTTGTTGACATTTTGCTCTGTAGCTCTGTAGACATTTTGCTCCGATTTCGAAAAGGATTTATTGATGCTTAAATCCACAGTATACAGGGTGTGAAGCCGTCTACGGCTATCCTAAGCTAAATGCGCCTGTTCTTGTCAGATCGCAGACTGCTGCCCGGCAAGTACAGGCATGGGAGACTGGCTGGCAATCCAAGGTGCTATTGACATTTTGCTCTGTTGCCGCCTTCCTCTCCGATTAAAAAAAATATTTATTGATGCTTAAATCCACAGTATACAAGGCGTGAAGATGTCAACGGCCATCCTAAGCTGAACGCGCCTGCTCTCGTCAGATCGCAGACTGCTACCCAGCTTAGGGCCCGGTAAGTACCAGCATGGTAGACTGGCTGGGAATCCCAGGTGTTGTTGACATTTTGCTCTGTAGCCACCTTCCGCTCCGATTCCGAAAAGGATTTATTGATGCTTAAATCCACAGTATACAGTGTGTGAAGCCGTCTACGGCTATCCTAAGTTGAATGTGCCTGTTCTTGTCAGATCGCAGACTGCTGACGGCAAGTACGGGCATGGGAGACTGGCTGGCAATCCAAGGTGCTATTGACATTTTGCTCTGTTGCCGCCTTCCTCTCCGATTAAAAAAAATATTTATTGATGCTTAAATCCACAGTATACAAGGCGTGAAGATGTCAACGGCCATCCTAAGCTGAACGCGCCTGCTCTCGTCAGATCACAGATTGCCACGCAGCTTAGGGCCCAGTAAGTACCGGCATGGGAGACTGGCTGGGAATCCCGGGTGCAGTTGACGTTTTGCTCTGTTGCCGCCTTCCGTTCCGATTCCGAAAAGGATTTATTGATGCTTAAATGCACAGTATAAAAAGCGTTAAGCTGTCAATGGCCATCCTAAGCTGAACGCGCCTGCTCTCGTCAGATCGCAGACTGCTACCCAGCTTAGGGCCCGGTAAGTATTGGCATGGGAGACTGGCTGGGAATCCCGGGTGCCGTTGACATTTTGCTCTATTGCTGCCTTCAGCTCCGATCCCGAAAATAATTTATTGATGCTTAAATCCACAGTATACAAGGTATGAAGCTGTCGACGGCCATCCTAAGCTGAACGCGCCTGCTCTCGTCAGATCGCAGACTGCTACGCAGCTTAGGGCCCAGTAAGTACCGGCATGGGACACTGGCTGGGAATCCCGGCTGCCGTTGACATTTTGCTCTGTTGCCGCCTTCCGTTCCGATTCCGAAAAGGATTTATTGATGCTTAAATCCACAGTATACAGGCTGTGAAGAGGTCTACGGCCATCCAAAGCTGAATGCGCCTGTTCTCGTCAGATCGCAGACTGCTACCCAGCTTCGGGCCTGGTAAGTACCAGCATGGGAGACTGGCTGGGAATCCCGGGTGCAGGTGACATTTTGCTCTGTTTCTGTTCAGATTCCGAAAATTATTTATTGATGCTTAAATCCACAGTATACAAAGTGTGAAGCTGTCAACGGCCATCCTAAGCTGAACGCGCTTGCTCACGTCAGATCGCAGACTGCTACCCAGCTTAGGGCCTGGTAAGTACCAGCATGGGAGACTGGCTGGGAATCCCGGGTGCAGTTGACATTTTAATCTGTTGCCGCCTTCCGCTCCGATTCGGAAAAGGATTTATTGATGCTTAAATCCACAATATACATGGTGTAAAGCTGTCAACGGCCATCCTAAGCCTGAACGTGCCTGCTCTCCTCAGATCGCAGACTGCTGCCTGGCAGATACCGGCATGGTAGACTGGCTGGCAATCCAAGGTGCCATTTACATTTTGCTCTGTTGCCGCCTTCCGCTCCGATTAATAAAAATATTTATTGATGCTTAAATCCACAATATACAAGGTGTAAAGATGTCAACGGCCATCCTAAGCTGAACGCGCCTGCTCTCGTCAGAGTGCAGACTGCTACCCAACTTAGGGCCCAGTAAGTACCGGCATTTGAGACTGGCTGGGAATCCCAAGTGCAGTTGACATTTTGCTCTGTTGCCGCCTTCTGTTCCGATTCCGAAAAGGATTTATTGATGCTTAAATGCACAGTATAAAAAGCATGAAGCTGTCAATGGCCATCCTAAGCTGAACATGCCTGCTCTCGTCAGATCGCAGACTGCTACCCAGCTTAGGGCCTGGTAAGTACTGGCATGGGAGGCTGTCTGGGAATCCCGGTTGCCGTTGACATCTTGCTCTATTGCTGACTTCCGCTCCGATTCCGAAAATAATTTATTGATGCTTAAATCCACAGTATACAAGGTGTGAAGCTGTCGACGGCCATCCTAAGCTTAACGCGCCTGCTCTCGTCAGATCGCAGACTGGTACAGATCTTAGGGCCCGGTAAGTACCGGCATGGGACACTGGATGGGAATGCCGGCTGCCGTTGACATTTTGCTCTGTTGCCGCCTTCCGTTCCGATTCCGAAAAGGATTTATTGATGCTTAAATGCACAGTATACAAAGTGTGAAGCTGTCAACGGCCATCCTAAGCTGAACGCGCCTGCTCTCGTCAGATCGCAGACTGCTACCCAGCTTAGGGCCCGGTAAGTACCAGCATGGGAGACTGGCTGGGAATCCCAGGTGTCGTTGACATTTTGCTCTGTTGCCGACTTCCGCTACGATTCCGAAAAGGATTTATTGATGCTTAAATCCACAGTATATAGGGTGTGAAGATGTCAACGGCCATCCTAAGCCTGAACGTGCCTGCTCTCCTCAGATCGCAGACTGCTGCCCGGCAGTTACCGGCATGGGAGACTGGCTGGGAATCCCGGGTGCATTTGACCTTTTGCTCTGTTGCCGCCTTCCGTTCCGATTCCGAAAAGGATTTATTGATGCTTAAATGCACAGTATAAAAAGCATAAAGCTG
Source organism: Hyla sarda (assembly GCF_029499605.1). NCBI lineage: Eukaryota > Metazoa > Chordata > Amphibia > Anura > Hylidae > Hyla > Hyla sarda. The sequence goes on from NW_026610418.1 coordinate 47,213, forward strand.
TCAATGGCCATCCTAAGCTGAACGTGCCTGCTCTCGTCAGATCGCAGACTGCTACCCAGCTTAGGGCCCGGTATGTAACAGCATTGGAGACTGGCTGGGAATCTCAGGAGTTGTTGAAATTTTGCTCTGTAGCTCTGTAGACATTTTGCTCCGATTTCGAAAAGGATTTATTGATGCTTAAATCCACAGTATACAGGGTGTGAAGCCATCTACGACTATCCTAAGCTGAATGCGCCTGTTCTTGTCAGATCGCAGACTGCTGCCCGGCAAGTACGGGCATGGGAGAATGGCTGGCAATCCAAGGTGCTATTGATATTTTGCTCTGTTGCCGCCTTCCTCTCCGATTAAAAAAAATATTTATTGATGCTTAAATGCACAGTATAAATTGCATGAAGCTGTCAATGGCCATCCTAAGCTGAACGCGCCTGCTCTCGTCAGATCGCAGACTGGTACAGATCTTGGGGCCCGGTAAGTACCGGCATGGGACACTGGCTGGGAATCCTGGCTGCCGTTGACATTTTGCTCTGTTGCCGCCTTCCGTTCCGATTCCGAAAAGGATTAATTGATGCTTAAATGCACAGTATAAAGGGCAAGAAGCTGTCAACGGCCATCCTAAGCTGAATGCGCCTGCTATCGTCAGATCGCAGACTGCTACCCAGCTTAGGGCCCGGTAAGTACCAGCATGGGAGACTGGCTTGGAATCTCAGGTGTTGTTGACATTTTGCTCTGTAGCTCTGTAGACATTTTCCTCTGTTGCCGCCTTTCGTTCCGATTCCAAAAAGGATTTATTGATGCTTAAATGCACAGTATAAAGGACGAGAAGCTGTCAACGGCCGTCCTAAGGTGAACGCGCCTGCTCTCGTCAGATCGCAGACTGCTACCCAGCTTAGGGCCCGGTAAGTACCAGCATGAGAGACTGGCTGGGAATCCCAGGTGTCGTAGACATTTTGCTTTGTTGCCGCCTTCCGCTCCGATTCCGAAAAGGATTTATTGATGCTTAAATCCACAGTATATAGGGTGTGAAGATGTCTACGGCCATCCTGAGCTGAATGCGCCTGTTCTTGTCAGATCGCAGACTGCTACCCAGCTTCAGGCCTGGTAAGTACCAGCATGGGAGACTGGCTGGGAATCCCGAGTACAGTTGACATTTTGCTCTGTTTCTGCTCCGATTCCGAAAATTATTTGTTGATGCTTAAATCCACAGTATACAAAGCGTGAAGCTGTCAACGGCCATCCTAAGCTGAACGCGCCTGCTCTCGTCAGATCGCAGACTGCTACCCAGCTTAGGGCCTGGTAAGTACCAGCATGGGAGACTGGCCGTGAATCCCGGGTGCAGTTGACATTTTAATCTGTTGCCGCCTTCCGCTCCGATTCGGAAAAGGATTTATTGATGCTTAAATCCACAATATACAGGGTGTGAAGCTGTCAACGGCCATCCTAAGCCTGAACTTGCCTGCTCTCCTCAGATCGCAGACTGCTGCCCGGCAGATACCGGCATGGGAGACTGGCTGGCAATCCAAGGTGCCATTGACATTTTGCTCTGTTGCCGCCTTCTTCTCCGATTAATAAAAATATTTATTGATGCTTAAATCCACAATATACAAGGCATAAAGATGTCAACAGCCATCCTAAGCTGAATGCGCCTGCTCTCGTCAGATCGCAGACTGCTACCCAGCTTAGGGCCCAGTAAGTAACGACATGGGAGACTGGCTGGGAATCCCGGGTGCAGTTGACATTTTGCTCTGTTGCCGCCTTCCGCTCCGATTCGGAAAATGATTTATTGATGCTTAAATGCACAGTATAAAGGCTGTGAAGCTGTCAACTGCCGTCCTAAGCTGAACGCGCCTGCTCTCGTCAGATCGCAGACTGCTACCCAGCTTAGGGCCTGGTAAGTACCAGCATGGGAGACTGGCTGGGAATCCCAGGTGTTGTTGACATTTTGCTCTGTAGCTGCCTTCCGCTCCGATCCCGAAAAGGATTTATTGATGCTTAAATCCACAGTATACAGGGTGTGAAGCCGTCTATGGCTATCCTAAGCTGAATGTGCCTGTTCTTGTCAGATCGCAGACTGCTGCCCGGCTATTGACATTTTGCTCTGTTGCCGCCTTCCTCTCTGAATCCGAAAAGGATTTATTGATGCTTAAATGCACAGTATAAAAAGCATGAAGCTGTCAATGGCCATCCTAAGCTGAACGCGCCTGCTCTCGTCAGATCGCAGACTGCTACCCAGCTTAGGGCCCGGTAAGTACTGGCGTGGGAGACTGCCTGGGAATCCCGGGTGCCGTTGACATTTTGCTCTATTGCTGCCTTCCGCTCCGATTCCGAAAATAATTTATTGATGCTTAAATCCACAGTATACAAGGTGTGAAGCTGTCGACGGCCATCCTAAGCTTAACGCGCCTGCTCTCGTCAGATCGCAGACTGGTACAGATCTTAGGGCCCGGTAAGTACCGGCATGGGAGACTGGCTGGGAATCCCGGCTGCTGTTGACATTTTGCTATTTTGCCGCCTTCCGTTCCGATTCCGAAAAGGATTTATTGATGCTTAAATGCACAGTATAAAGGGCGAAAAGCTGTCAACGGCCATCCTAAGCTGAACGCGCCTGCTCTCGTCAGATCGCAGACTGCTACCCAGTTTACGGCCCGGTAAGTACCAGCATGGGAGACTGGCTGGGAATCCCAGGTGTCGTTGACATTTTGCTCTGTTGCCGCCTTACGCTCCGATTCCGAAAAGGATTTATTGATGCTTAAATCCACAGTATATAGGGTGTGAAGATGTCTACGGCCATCCTGAGCTGAATGCACCTGTTCTTGTCAGATCACAGACTGCTACCCTGCTTCGGGCCCAGTAGGTACCAGCATGGGAAACTGGCTGGGAATCCCAAGTGCAGTTGACATTTTGCTCTGTTTCTGCTCCGATTCCGAAAATTATTTATTGATGCTTAAATCCACAGTATACAAAGTGTGAAGCTGTCAACGGCCATCCTAAGCTGAACGCGCCTGCTCTCGTCAGATCGCAGACTGCTACCCAGCTTAGGGCCTGGTAAGTACCAGCATGGGAGACTGGCTGGGAATCCCGGGTGCAGTTGACATTTTAATCTGTTGCCGCCTTCCGCTCCGATTCGGAAAAGGATTTATTGATGCTTAAATCCACAATATACAGGGTGTGAAGCTGTCAACGGCCATCCTAAGCCTGAACGTGCCTGCTCTCCTCAGATCGCAGACTGCTGCCCGGCAGATACCGGCATGGGAGACTGGCAGGCAATCCAAGGTGCCATTGACATTTTGCTCTGTTGCCGCCTTCTTCTCCGATTAATAAAAATATTTATTGATGCTTAAATCCACAATATACAAGGCGTAAAGATGTCAACAGCCATCCTAAGCTGAACGCGCCTGCTCTCGTCAGATCGCAGACTGCTACCCAGATTAGGGCCCAGTAAGTACCGACATGGGAGACTGGCTGGGAATCCCGGGTGCAGTTGACATTTTGCTCTGTTTCTGCTCCGATTCCGAAAATTATTTATTGATGCTTAAATCCACAGTATACAAAGTGTGAAGCTGTCAACGGCCATCCTAAGCTTAACACGCCTGCTCTCGTCAGATCGCAGACTGCTACCCAGCTTAGGGCCTGGTAAGTACCAGCATGGGAGACTGGCTGGGAATCCCGGCTGCAGTTGATATTTTACTCTGTTTCTGCTCCGATTCCGAAAATTATTTATTGATGCTTAAATCCACAGTATACAAAGTGTGAAGCTGTCAACGGCCATTCTAAGCTGAACGCGCCTGCTCTCGTCAGATCGCAGACTGCTACCCAGCTTAGGGCCTGGTAAGTACCAGCATGGGAGACAGGCTGGGAATCCCGGGTGCAGTTGACATTTTAATCTGTTGCCGCCTTCCGCTCCGATTCGGAAAAGGATTTATTGATTCTTAAATCCACAATATACAGCGTGTGAAGCTGTCAATGGCCATCCTAAGCCTGAACGTGCCTGCTCTCCTCAGATCGCAGACTGCTGCCCGGCAGATACAGGCATGGGAGACTGGCTGGCAATCCAAGGTGCCATTGACATTTTGCTCTGTTGCCGCCTTCCTCTCCGATTAATAAAAATATTTATTGATGCTTAAATCAACAATATACAAGGCGTGAAGATGTCAATGGCCATCCTAAGCTGAACGCGCCTGCTCTCGTCAGATCGCAGACTGCTACCCAGCTTAGGGCCCAGTAAGTACCGGCATGGGAGACTGGCTGGGAATCCCGGGTGCAGTTGACATTTTGCTCTGTTGCCGCCTTCCGTTCCGATTCCGAAAAGGATTTATTGATGCTTAAATGCACAGTATAAAAAGCATGAAGCTTTCAATGGCCATCCTAAGCTGAACGCGCCTGCTCTTGTCAGATCACAGACTGCTACCCAGCTTAGGGCCCGGTAAGTACTGGCATGGGAGGCTGGCTGGGAATCCCGGTTGCCGTTGACATTTTGCTCTATTGCTCCGATTCCGAAAAGAATTTATTGATGCTTAAATCCACAGTATACAAGGTGTGAAGCTGTCGACGGCCATCCTAAGCTTAAAGCGCCTGCTCTCGTCAGATCGCAGACTGGTACAGATCTTAGGGCCCGGTAAGTACCGGCATGGGACACTGGCTGGGAATCCCGGCTGCCGTTGACATTTTGCTCTGTTGCCGCCTTCCGTTCCGATTCCGAAAAGGATTTATTGATGCTTAAATGCACAGTATAAAGGGCATGAAGCTGTCAACAGCCATCCTAAGCTGAACGCGCCTGCTCTAGTCAGATCGTAGACTGCTACCCAGCTTAGGGCCCCGTAAGTACCAGCATGGGAGACTGGCTGGGAATCTTAGGTGTTGTTGACATTTTGCTCTGTAGCTCTGTAGACATTTGCTCCGATTCCGAAAAGGATTTATTGATGCTTAAATCCACAGTATACAGGGTGTGAAGCCGTCTACAGCTATCCTAAGCTGAATGCGCCTGTTCTTGTCAGATCGCAGACTGCTGCCCGGCAAGTACGGGCATGGGAGACTGGCTGGCAATCCAAGGTGCTATTGACATTTTGCTCTGTTGCCGCCTTCCTCTCCGATTAAAAAAATATTTATTGATGCTTAAATCCACAATATACAGGGCATGAAGATGTCAACGGCCATCCTAAGCTGAACGCGCCTGCTCTCGTCAGATCGCAGACTGCTACCCAGCTTAGAACCCGGTAAGTACTGGCATGGGAGACTGGCTGGAAATCCCGGGTGCCGTTGACATTTTGCTCTATTGCTGCCTTCCGCTCCGATTCCGAAAATAATTTATTGATGCTTAAATCCACAGTATACAAGGTGTGAAGCTGTCGACGGCCATCCTAAGCTTAACGCGCCTGCTCTCGTCAGATCGCAGACTGGTACAGATCTTAGGGCCCGGTAAGTACCGGCATGGGACACTGGCTAGGAATGCCCGGCTGCCGTTGACATTTTGCTCTGTTGCCGCCTTCCGTTCCGATTCCGAAAAGGATTTATTGATGCTTAAATGCACAGTATAAAGGGCAAGAAGCTGTCAACGGCCATCCTTAGCTGAACGTGCCTGCTCTCGTCAGATCGCAGACTGCTACCCAGCTTAGGGCCCGGTAAGTAAAAGCATGGGAGACTGGCTGGGAATCCCAGGTGTAGTTGACATTTTGCTCTGTTGCCGCCTTCCGTTCCGATTCCGAAAAGGATTTATTGATGCTTAAATCCACAGTATACAGGGTGTGAAGATGTCTACGGCCATCCTAAGCTGAATGCGCCTGTTCTCGTCAGATGGCAGACTGCTACCCAGCTTCGGGCCTGGAAAGTACCAGCATGGGAGACTGGCTGGGAATCCCGAGTACAGTTGACATTTTGCTCTGTTTCTGCTCCGATTCCGAAAATTATTTATTGATGCTTAAATCCACAGTATACAAAGTGTGAAGCCGTCAACGGCCATCCTAAGCTGAACGCGCCTGCTCTCGTCAGATCGCAGACTGCTAGGGCCTGGTAAGTACCAGCATGGGAGACTGGCCGTGAATCCCGGGTGCAGTTGACATTTTAATCTGTTGCCGCCTTCCGCTCCGATTCGGAAAAGGATTTATTGATGCTGAAATCCACAATATACAGGGTGTGAAGCTGTCAACGGCCATCCTAAGCCTGAACGTGCCTGCTCTCCTCAGATCGCAGACTGCTGCCCGGCAGATACCGGCATGGGAGACTGGCTGGCAATCCAAGGTGCCATTGACATTTTTTTCTGTTGCCGCCTTCTTCTCCGATTAATAAAAATATTTATTGATGCTTAAATCCACAATGTACAAGGCATAAAGATGTCAACAGCCATCCTAAGCTGAACGCGCCTGCTCTCGTCAGATCGCAGACTGCTACCCAGCTTAGGGCCCAGTAATTACCGACATGGGAGACTGGCTGGGAATCCCGGGTGCAGTTGACATTTAGCTCTGTTGCCGCCTTCCGCTCCGATTCGGAAAATGATTTATTGATGCTTAAATGCACAGTATAAAGGCTGTGAAGCTGTCAACGGCCATCCTAAGCTGAACGCGCCTGCTCTTGTAAGATCGCAGACTGCTACCCAACTTAGGGCCCGGTAAGTACTGGCATGGGAGACTGGCTGGGAATCCCGGGTGCCGTTGACAATTTGCTCTATTGCTGCCTTCCGATCCGATTCCGAAAATAATTTATTGATGCTTAAATGCACAGTATAAAAAGCATGAAGCTGTCAATGGCCATCCTAAGCTGAACGCGCCTTCTCTCGTCAGATCGCAGACTGCTACCCAGCTTAGGGCCCGGTAAGTACTGGCATGGGAGACTGGCTGGGAATCCCGGTTGACATTTTGCTCTATTGCTGCCTTCCGCTCCGATTACGAAAATAATTTATTGATGCTTAAATCCACAGTATACAAGGTGTGAAGCTGTCGACGGCCATCCTAAGCTTAACGCGCCTGCTTTCGTCAGATCGCAGACTGGTACAGATCTTAGGGCCTGGTAAGTACCGGCATGGGACACTGGCTGGGAATCCCGTCTGCCGTTGACATTTTGCTCTGTTGCCACCTTCCGTTCCGATTCCGAAAAGGATTTATTGATGCTTAAATGCACAGTATACAAAGTGTGAAGCTGTCAACGGCCATCCTAAGCTGAACGCGCCTGCTCTCGTCAGATTGCAGACTGCTACCCAGCTTAGGGCCTGGTAAATACCAGCATGGGAGACTGGCTGGGAATCCCGGGTGCAGTTGCCATTTTAATCTGTTGCCGCCTTCCGCTCCGATTCGGAAAAGGATTTATTGATGCTTAAATGCACAGTATAAAAAGCATGAAGCTGTCAATGGCCATCCTAAGCTGAACGCGCCTGCTCTCTTCAGATCGCAGACTGCTACGCAGCTTAGGGCCCAGTAAGTACCGGCATGGGAGACTGGCTGGGAATCCCGGGTGCAGTTGAAGTTTCGCTCTGTTGCCGCCTTCCGTTCCGATTCCGAAAAGGATTTATTGATGCTTAAATGCACAGTATAAAAAGCATGAAGCTGTCAATGGCCATCCTAAGCTGAACGCGCCTGCTCTCGTCAGATCGCAGACTGGTACAGATCTTGGGGTCCGGTAAGTATTGGCATGGGACACTGGCTGGGAATCCTTGCTGCCGTTGACATTTTGCTCTGTTGCCGCCTTCCTTTCCGGTTCTGGTTCCGATTCCGAAAAGGATTTATTGATGCTTAAATGCACAGTATAAAGGGCGAGAAGCTGTCAACGGCCATCCTAAGCTGAACGTGCCTGCTCTCGTCAGATCGCAGACTGCTACCCAGCTTAGGGCCCGGTAAGTACCAGCATGGGAGACTGGCTGGGAATCTCAGGTGTTGTTGACATTTTGCTCTGTAGCGTTGTAGACATTTTGCTCCGATTCCGAAAAGGATTTATTGATGCTTAAATCCACAATATACAGGGTGTGAAGCCGTCTACGGCTATCCTAAGCTGAATGCGCCTGTTCTTGTCAGATCGCAGACTGCTACCTGGCAAGTACGGGCATGGGAGACTGGCTGGCAATCCAAGGTGCTATTGACATTTTGCTCTGTTGCCGCCTTCCTCTCCGATTAAAAAAAATATTTATTGATGCTTAAATCCACAGTATACAAGGCATGAAGATGCCAACGGCCATCCTAAGCTTAACGCGCCTCCTCTCGTCAGATCGCAGACTGCTGCCCGGCAGATACCGGCATGGGAGACTGGCTGGCAATCCAAGGTGCCATTGACATTTTGCTCTGTTGCCGCCTTCTTCTCCGATTAATAAAAATATTTATTGATGCTTAAATCCACAATGTACAAGGCATAAAGATGTCAACAGCCATCCTAAGCTGAACGCGCCTGCTCTCGTCAGATCGCAGACTGCTACCCAGCTTAGGGCCCAGTAATTACCGACATGGGAGACTGGCCGTGAATCCCGGGTGCAGTTGACATTTTAATCTGTTGCCGCCTTCCGCTCTGATTCGGAAAAGGATTTATTGATGCTTAAATCCACAATATACAGGGTGTGAAGCTGTCAACGGCCATCCTAAGCCTGAACGTGCCTGCTCTCCTCAGATCGCAGACTGCTGCCCGGCAGATACCGGCATGGGAGACTGGCTGGCAATCCAAGGTGCCATTGACATTTTGCTCTGTTGCCGCCTTCTTCTCCGATTAATAAAAATATTTATTGATGCTTAAATCCACAATGTACAAGGCATAAAGATGTCAACAGCCATCCTAAGCTGAACGCGCCTGCTCTCGTCAGATCGCAGACTGCTACCCAGCTTAGGGCCCAGTAATTACCGACATGGGAGACTGGCTGGGAATCCCGGGTGCAGTTGACATTTAGCTCTGTTGCCGCCTTCCGCTCCGATTCGGAAAATGATTTATTGATGCTTAAATGCACAGTATAAAGGCTATGAAGCTGTCAACGGCCATCCTAAGCTGAACGCGCCTGCTCTTGTAAGATCGCAGACTGCTACCCAACTTAGGGCCCGGTAAGTACTGGAATGGGAGACTGGCTGGGAATCCAGGGTGCCGTTGACAATTTGCTCTATTGCTGCCTTCCGCTCCGATTCCGAAAATAATTTATTGATGCTTAAATGCACAGTATAAAAAGCATGAAGCTGTCAATGGCCATCCTAAGCTGAACGCGCCTTCTCTCGTCAGATCGCAGACTGCTACCCAGCTTAGGGCCCGGTAAGTACTGGCATGGGAGACTGGCTGGGAATCCCGGTTGACATTTTGCTCTATTGCTGCCTTCCGCTCCGATTACGAAAATAATTTATTGATGCTTAAATCCACAGTATACAAGGTGTGAAGCTGTCGACGGCCATCCTAAGCTTAACGCGCCTGCTTTCGTCAGATCGCAGACTGGTACAGATCTTAGGGCCTGGTAAGTACCGGCATGGGACACTGGCTGGGAATCCCGTCTGCCGTTGACATTTTGCTCTGTTGCCACCTTCCGTTCCGATTCCGAAAAGGATTTATTGATGCTTAAATGCACAGTATACAAAGTGTGAAGCTGTCAACGGCCATCCTAAGCTGAACGCGCCTGCTCTCGTCAGATCGCAGACTGCTACCCAGCTTAGGGCCTGGTAAATACCAGCATGGGAGACTGGCTGGGAATCCCGGGTGCAGTTGACATTTTAATCTGTTGCCGCCTTCCGCTCCGATTCGGAAAAGGATTTATTGATGCTTAAATGCACAGTATAAAAAGCATGAAGCTGTCAATGGCCATCCTAAGCTGAACGCGCCTGCTCTCGTCAGATCGCAGACTGCTACGCAGCTTAGGGCCCAGTAAGTACCGGCATGGGAGACTGGCTGGGAATCCCGGGTGCAGTTGAAGTTTTGCTCTGTTGCCGCCTTCCGTTCCGATTCCGAAAAGGATTTATTGATGCTTAAATGCACAGTATAAAAAGCATGAAGCTGTCAATGGCCATCCTAAGCTGAACGCGCCTGCTCTCGTCAGATCGCAGACTGGTACAGATCTTGGGGCCCGGTAAGTATTGGCATGGGACACTGGCTGGGAATCCTTGCTGCCGTTGACATTTTGCTCTGTTGCCGCCTTCCTTTCCGGTTCCGGTTCCGATTCCGAAAAGGATTTATTGATGCTTAAATGCACAGTATAAAGGGCGAGAAGCTGTCAACAGCCATCCTAAGCTGAACGTGCCTGCTCTCGTCAGATCGCAGACTGCTACCCAGCTTAGGGCCCGGTAAGTACCAGCATGGGAGACTGGCTGGGAATCTCAGGTGTTGTTGACATTTTGCTCTGTAGCGTTGTAGACATTTTGCTCCGATTCCGAAAAGGATTTATTGATGCTTAAATCCACAATATACAGGGTGTGAAGCCGTCTACGGCTATCCTAAGCTGAATGCGCCTGTTCTTGTCAGATCGCAGACTGCTACCTGGCAAGTACGGGCATGGGAGACTGGCTGGCAATCCAAGGTGCTATTGACATTTTGCTCTGTTGCCGCCTTCCTCTCCGATTAAAAAAAATATTTATTGATGCTTAAATCCACAGTATACAAGGCATGAAGATGCCAACGGCCATCCTAAGCTTAACGCGCCTCCTCTCGTCAGATCGCAGACTGCTACCCAGCTTGGGGCCCGGTAAGTACTGGCATGGGAGACTGGCTGGGAATCCCGGGTGCCGTTGACATTTTGCTCTATTGCTGCCTTCCGCTCCGATTCCGAAAAGAATTTATTGATGCTTAAATCCACAGTATACAAGGTGTGAAGCTGTCGACGGCCATCCTAAGTTTAACGCGCCTGCTCTCGTCAGATCGCAGACTGGTACAGATCTTACGGCCCGGTAAGTATCGGCATGGGACACTGGCTGGGAATCCCGGCTGCCGTTGACATTTTGCTCTGTTGCCGCCTTCCGTTCCGATTCCGAAAAGGATTTATTGATGCTTAAATGCACAGTATAAAGGGCAAGAAGCTGTCAACGGCCATCCTAAGCTGAACGCGCCTGCTCTCGTCAGATCGTAGACTGATACCCAGCTTAGGGCCCGGTAAGTACCAGCATGGGAGACTAGCTTGGAATCCCAAGTGTCATTGACATTTTGCTCTGTTGCCACCTTCCGCTCCGATTCCGAAAAGGATTTATTGATGCTTAAATCCACAGTATACAGGGTGTGAAGAGGTCTACGGCCATCCAAAGCTGAATGCGCCTGTTCTCGTCAGATCGCAGACTGCTACCCAGCTTTGGGCCTGGTAAGTACCAGCATGGGAGACTGGCTGGGAATCCCGGGTGCAGTTGACATTTTGCTCTGTTTCTGTTCAGATTCCGAAAATTATTTATTGATGCTTAAATCCACAGTATACAAAGTGTGAAGCTGTCAACGGCCATCCTAAGCTGAACGCGCTTGCTCACGTCAGATCGCAGACTGCTACCCAGCTTAGGGCCCCGTAAGTACCAGCATGGGAGACTGGCTGGGAATCCCGGGTGCAGTTGCCATTTTAATCTGTTGCCGCCTTCCGCTCCGATTCGGAAAAGGATTTATTGATGCTTAAATCCACAATATACATGGTGTAAAGCTGTCAACGGCCATCCTAAGCCTGAACGTGCCTGCTCTCCTCAGATCGCAAACTGCTGCCTGGCAGATACCGGCATGGTAGACTGGCTGGCAATCCAAGGTGCCATTTACATTTTGCTCTGTTGCCGCCTTCCGCTCCGATTAATAAAAATATTTATTGATGCTTAAATCCACAATATACAAGGTGTAAAGATGTCAACGGCCATCCTAAGCTGAACGCGCCTGCTCTCGTCAGAGCGCAGACTGCTACCCAACTTAGGGCCCAGTAAGTACCGGCATTTGAGACTGGCTGGGAATCCCAAGTGCAGTTGACATTTTGCTCTGTTGCCGCCTTCTGTTCCGATTCCGAAAAGGATTTATTGATGCTTAAATGCACAGTATAAAAAGCATGAAGCTGTCAATGGCCATCCTAAGCTGAACATGCCTGCTCTCGTCAGATCGCAGACTGCTACCCAGCTTAGGGCCTGGTAAATACTGGCATGGGAGGCTGTCTGGGAATCCCGGTTGCCGTTGACATCTTGCTCTATTGCTGACTTTTGCTCCGATTCCGAAAATAATTTATTGATGCTTAAATCCACAGTATACAAGGTGTGAAGCTGTCGACGGCCATCCTAAGCTTAACGCGCCTGCTCTCGTCAGATCGCAGACTGGTACAGATCTTAGGGTCCGGTAAGTACCGGCATGGGACACTGGATGGGAATGCCGGCTGCCGTTGACATTTTGCTCTGTTGCCGCCTTCCGTTCCGATTCTGAAAAGGATTTATTGATGCTTAAATGCACAGTATACAAAGTGTGAAGCTGTCAACGGCCATCCTAAGCTGAACGCGCCTGCTCTCGTCAGATCGCAGACTGCTACCCAGCTTAGGGCCCGGTAAGAACCAGCATGGGAGACTGGCTGGGAATCCCAGGTGTCATTGACATTTTGCTCTGTTGCCGACTTCCGCTACGATTCCGAAAAGGATTTATTGATGCTTAAATCCACAGTATATAGGGTGTGAAGATGTCAACGGCCATCCTAAGCCTGAACGTGCCTGCTCTCCTCAGATCGCAGACTGCTGCCCGGCAGTTACCGGCATGGGAGACTGGCTGGGAATCCCGGGTGCATTTGACCTTTTGCTCTGTTGCCGCCTTCCGTTCCGATTCCGAAAAGGATTTATTGATGCTTAAATGCACAGTATAAAAAGCATGAAGCTGTCAATGGCCATCCTAAGCTATACGCGCCTGCTCTCGTCAGATCGCAGACTGCTACCCAGCTTAGGGCCCGGTATGTAACAGCATTGGAGACTGGCTGGGAATCTCAGGAGTTGTTGAAATTTTGCTCTGTAGCTCTGTAGACATTTTGCTCCGATTTCGAAAAGGATTTATTGATGCTTAAATCCACAGTATACAGGGTGTGAAGCCATCTACGACTATCCTAAGCTGAATGCGCCTGTTCTTGTCAGATCGCAGACTGCTGCCCGGCAAGTACGGGCATGGGAGACTGGCTGGCAATCCAAGGTGCTATTGATATTTTGCTCTGTTGCCGCCTTCCTCTCCGATTAAAAAAAATATTTATTGATGCTTAAATGCACAGTATAAATTGCATGAAGCTGTCAATGGCCATCCTAAGCTGAACGCGCCTGCTCTCGTCAGATCGCAGACTGGTACAGATCTTGGGGCCCGGTAAGTACCGGCATGGGACACTGGCTGGGAATCCTGGCTGCCGTTGACATTTTGCTCTGTTGCCGCCTTCCGTTCCGATTCCGAAAAGGATTAATTGATGCTTAAATGCACAGTATAAAGGGCGAGAAGCTGTCAACGGCCATCCTAAGCTGAATGCGCCTGCTATCGTCAGATCGCAGACTGCTACCCAGCTTAGGGCCCGGTAAGTACCAGCATGGGAGACTGGCTTGGAATCTCAGGTGTTGTTGACATTTTGCTCTGTAGCTCTGTAGACATTTTCCTCTGTTGCCGCCTTTCGTTCCGATTCCAAAAAGGATTTATTGATGCTTAAATGCACAGTATAAAGGGCGAGAAGCTGTCAACGGCCATCCTAAGGTGAACGCGCCTGCTCTCGTCACATCGCAGACTGCTACCCAGCTTAGGGCCCGGTAAGTACCAGCATGAGAGACTGGCTGGGAATCCCAGGTGTCGTAGACATTTTGCTTTGTTGCCGCCTTCCGCTCCGATTCCGAAAAGGATTTATTGATGCTTAAATCCACAGTATATAGGGTGTGAAGATGTCTACGGCCATCCTGAGCTGAATGCGCCTGTTCTTGTCAGATCGCAGACTGCTACCCAGCTTCAGGCCTGGTAAGTACCAGCATGGGAGACTGGCTGGGAATCCCGAGTACAGTTGACATTTTGCTCTGTTTCTGCTCCGATTCCGAAAATTATTTGTTGATGCTTAAATCCACAGTATACAAAGTGTGAAGCTGTCAACGGCCATCCTAAGCTGAACGCGCCTGCTCTCGTCAGATCGCAGACTGCTACCCAGCTTAGGGCCTGGTAAGTACCAGCATGGGAGACTGGCCGTGAATCCCGGGTGCAGTTGACATTTTAATCTGTTGCCGCCTTCCGCTCCGATTCGGAAAAGGATTTATTGATGCTTAAATCCACAATATACAGAGTGTGAAGCTGTCAACGGCCATCCTAAGCCTGAACTTGCCTGCTCTCCTCAGATCGCAGACTGCTGCCCGGCAGATACCGGCATGGGAGACTGGCTGGCAATCCAAGGTGCCATTGACATTTTGCTCTGTTGCCGCCTTCTTCTCCGATTAATAAAAATATTTATTGATGCTTAAATCCACAATATACAAGGCATAAAGATGTCAACAGCCATCCTAAGCTGAATGCGCCTGCTCTCGTCAGATCGCAGACTGCTACCCAGCTTAGGGCCCAGTAAGTAACGACATGGGAGACTGGCTGGGAATCCCGGGTGCAGTTGACATTTTGCTCTGTTGCCGCCTTCCGCTCCGATTCGGAAAATGATTTATTGATGCTTAAATGCACAGTATAAAGGCTGTGAAGCTGTCAACTGCCATCCTAAGCTGAACGCGCCTGCTCTCGTCAGATCGCAGACTGCTACCCAGCTTAGGGCCTGGTAAGTACCAGCATGGGAGACTGGCTGGGAATCCCAGGTGTTGTTGACATTTTGCTCTGTAGCCGCCTTCCGCTCCGATTCCGATAAGGATTTATTGATGCTTAAATCCACAGTATACAGGGTGTGAAGCCGTCTATGGCTATCCTAAGCTGAATGTGCCTGTTCTTGTCAGATCGCAGACTGCTGCCCGGCTATTGACATTTTGCTCTGTTGCCGCCTTTCTCTCTGAATCCGAAAAGGATTTATTGATGCTTAAATGCACAGTATAAAAAGCATGAAGCTGTCAATGGCCATCCTAAGCTGAACGCGCCTGCTCTCGTCAGATCGCAGACTGCTACCCAGCTTAGGGCCCGGTAAGTACTGGCGTGGGAGACTGCCTGGGAATCCCGGGTGCCGTTGACATTTTGCTCTATTGCTGCCTTCCGCTCCGATTCCGAAAATAATTTATTGATGCTTAAATCCACAGTATACAAGGTGTGAAGCTGTCGACGGCCATCCTAAGCTTAACGCGCCTGCTCTCGTCAGATCGCAGACTGGTACAGATCTTAGGGCCCGGTAAGTACCGGCATGGGAGACTGGCTGGGAATCCCGGCTGCCGTTGACATTTTGCTATTTTGCCGCCTTCCGTTCCGATTCCGAAAAGGATTTATTGATGCTTAAATGCACAGTATAAAGGGAGAAAAGCTGTCAACGGCCATCCTAAGCTGAACGCGCCTGCTCTCGTCAGATCGCAGACTGCTACCCAGTTTACGGCCCGGTAAGTACCAGCATGGGAGACTGGCTGGGAATCCCAGGTGTCGTTGACATTTTGCTCTGTTGCCGCCTTACGCTCCGATTCCGAAAAGGATTTATTGATGCTTAAATCCACAGTATATAGGGTGTGAAGATGTCTACGGCCATCCTGAGCTGAATGCACCTGTTCTTGTCAGATCGCAGACTGCTACCCTGCTTCGGGCCCAGTAGGTACCAGCATGGGAAACTGGCTGGGAATCCCAAGTGCAGTTGACATTTTGCTCTGTTTCTGCTCCGATTCCGAAAATTATTTATTGATGCTTAAATCCACAGTATACAAAGTGTGAAGCTGTCAACAGCCATCCTAAGCTGAACGCGCCTGCTCTCGTCAGATCGCAGACTGCTACCCAGCTTAGGGCCTGGTAAGTACCAGCATGGGAGACTGGCTGGGAATCCCGGGTGCAGTTGACATTTTAATCTGTTGCCGCCTTCCGCTCCGATTCGGAAAAGGATTTATTGATGCTTAAATCCACAATATACAGGGTGTGAAGCTGTCAACGGCCATCCTAAGCCTGAACGTGCCTGCTCTCCTCAGATCGCAGACTGCTGCCCGGCAGATACCGGCATGGGAGACTGGCAGGCAATCCAAGGTGCCATTGACATTTTGCTCTGTTGCCGCCTTCTTCTCCGATTAATAAAATTATTTATTGATGCTTAAATCCACAGTATACAAAGTGTGAAGCTGTCAACGGCCATCCTAAGCTTAACACGCCTGCTCTCGTCAGATCGCAGACTGCTACCCAGCTTAGGGCCTGGTAAGTACCAGCATGGGAGACTGGCTGGGAATCCCGGCTGCAGTTGATATTTTACTCTGTTTCTGCTCCGATTCCGAAAATTATTTATTGATGCTTAAATCCACAGTATACAAAGTGTGAAGCTGTCAACGGCCATCCTAAGCTGAACGCACCTGCTCTCGTCAGATCGCAGACTGCTACCCAGCTTAGGGCCCAGTAAGTACCGGCATGGGAGACTGGCTGGGGATCCCCGGTGCAGTTGACATTTTGCTCTGTTGCCGCCTTCCGCTCCAATTCGGAAAAGGATTTATTGATGCTTAAATGCACAGTATAAAGGGCATGAAGCTGTCAACGGCCATCCTAAGCTGAACGCGCCTGCTCTCGTCAGATCGCAGACTGCTACCCAGCTTAGGGCCCGGTAAGTACCAGCATGGGAGACTGGCTGGGAATCCCAGGTGTTGTTGACATTTTGCTCTGTAGCCGCCTTCCTCTCTGATTCCGAAAAGGATTTATTGATGCTTAAATGCACAGTATAAAAAGCATGAAGCTGTCAATGGCCATCCTAAGCTGAACGCGCCTGCTCTCGTCAGATCGCACACTGCTACCCAGCTTAGGGCCCGGTAAGTACTGGCATGGGAGACTGCCTGGGAATCCCGGGTGCCGTTGACATTTTGCTCTATTGCTGCCTTCCGCTCTGATTCCGAAAATAATTAATTGATGCTTAAATCCACAGTATACAAGGTGTGAAGCTGTCGACGGCCATCCTAAGCTTAACGTGCCTGCTCTCGTCAGATCGCAGACTGGTACAGATCTTAGGGCCCGGTAAGTACCGGCATGGAAGACTGGCTGGGAATCCCGGCTGCCGTTGACATTTTGCTATTTTGCCGCCTTCCGTTCCGTTCCGATTCCGAAAAGGATTTATTGATGCTTAAATGCACAGTATAAAGGGCGAAAAGCTGTCAACGGCCATCCTAAGCTGAACGCGCCTGCTCTCGTCAGATCGCGGACTGCTACCCAGTTTAGGGCCCGGTAAGTGCCAGCATGGGAGACTGGCTGGGCATCCCAGGTGTCGTTGACATTTTGCTCTGTTGCCGCCTTACGCCCGATCCGGAAAGGATTTATTGATGCTTAAATCCACAGTATACAGGGTGTGAAGATGTCTACGGCCATCCTAAGCTGAATGCGCCTGTTCTCGTCAGATCGCAGACTGCTACCCAGCTTCGGGCCTGGTAAGTACCAGCATGGGAGACTGGCTGGGGATCCCGGGTGCAGTTGACATTTTGCTCTGTTTCTGCTCCGATTCCGAAAATTATTTATTGATGCTTAAATCCACAGTATACAAAGTGTGAAGCTGTCAACGGCCATCCAAAGCTGAACGCGCCTGCTCTCGTCAGATCGCAGACTGCTACCCAGCTTAGGGCCTGGTAAGTACCAGCATGGGAGACTGGCTGGGAATCCCGGGTGCAGTTGACATTTTAATCTGTTTCTGCTCTGATTCAGAAAAGGATTTATTGATGCTTAAATCCACAATATACAGGCTGTGATGCTGTCAACGGCCATTCTAAGCCTGAACGTGCCTGCTCTCCTCAGATCGCAGACTGCTGCCCGGCAGATACAGGCATGGGAGACTGGCTGGCAATCCAAGGTGCCGTTGACATTTTGCTCTGTTGCCGCCTTCTTCTCCGAATAATAAAAATATTTATTGATGCTTAAATCCACAATATACAAGGCGTGAAGATGTTAACGGCCATCCTAAGCTGAACGCGCCTGCTCTCGTCAGATTGCAGACTGCTACCTAACTTAGGGCCCGGTAAGTACTGGCATGGGAGACTGGCTGGGAATCCCGGGTGCCATTGACATTTTGCTCTATTGCTGCCTTCCGCTCCGATTCCGAAAATAATTTATTGATGCTTAAATCCACAGTATACACGGTGTGAAGCTGTCGACGGCCATCCTAAGCTGAACGCGCCTGCTCTCGTCAGATCGCAGACTGGTACAGATCTTAGGGCCCGGTAAGTACCTGCATGGGACACTGGCTGGGAATCCCGTCTGCCGTTGACATTTTGCTCTGTTGCCGCCTTCCGTTCCGATTCCGAAAAGGATTTATTGATGCTTAAATTCACAGTATAAAGGGCGAGAAGCTGTCAACGGCCGTCCTAAGCTGAACGCGCCTGCTCTCGTCAGATCACAGACTGCTACTCAGCTTAGGGCCCGGTAAGTACCAGCATGGGAGACTGGCTGGGAATCCCAGGTGTCGTTGACATTTTGCTCTGTTGCCGCCTTCCGCTCTGATTCCAAAAAGGATTTATTGATGCTTAAATCCACAGTATACAGGGTGTGAAGATGTCTACGGCCCTCCTAAGCTGAATGTGCCTGTTCTTGTCAGATCGCAGACTGCTACCCAGCTTCGGGCCTGGTAAGTACCAGCGTGGGAGACTGGCTGGGAATCCCGGGTGCCGTTGACATTTTGCTATTTTGCCGCCTTCCGTTCCGATTCTGAAAAGGATTTATTGATGCTTAAATGCACAGTATAAAGGGCGAAACGCTGTCAACGGCCATCCTAAGCTGAATGCGCCTGCTCTTGTCAGATCGCAGACTGCTACCCAGTTTTGGGCCCGGAAAGTTCCAGCATGGGAGACTGGCTGGGCATCCCAGGTGTCGTTGGCATTTTGCTCTGTTGCCGCCTTACGCTCCGATTCCGAAAAGGATTTATTGATGCTTAAATCCACAGTATACAGGGTGTGACGATGTTTACGGCCATCCTAAGCTGAATGCGCCTGTTCTCGTCAGATCGCAGACTGTTACCCAGCTTCGGGCCTGGTAAGTACCAGCATGGGAGACTGGCTTGGAATCCCGGGTGCAGTTGACATTTTGCTCTGTTTCTGCTCCGATTCCGAAAATTATTTATTGATGCTTAAATCCACAGTATACAAAGTGCGAAGCTGGCAACGGCCATCCTAAGCTGAACGCGCCTGCTCTCGTCATATCGCAGACTGCTACCCAGCTTAGGGCCCGGTAAGTAACAGCATGGGAGACCAGCTGGGAATCCCAGGTGTCGTTGACATTTTGCTCTGTTGCCGCCTTACGCTCCAATTCCGAAAAGGATTTATTGATGCTTAAATCCACAGTATACAGGGTGTGAAGATGTCCAAGGCCATCCTAAGCTGAATGCGCCTGTTCTCATCAGATCGCAGACTGCTACCCAGCTTCGGGCCTGGTAAGTACCAGCATGGGAGACTGGCTGGGAATCCCGAGTGCAGTTGACATTTTGCTCTATTGCTGCCTTCCGCTCCGATTCCGAAAATAATTTATTGATGCTTAAATCCACAGTATACAAGGTGTGAAGCTGTCGACGGCCATCCTAAGCTTAACGCGCCTGCTCTCGTCAGATCGCAGACTGGTACAGATCTTAGGGCCCGGTAAGTACCTGCATGGGACACTGGCTGGGAATCCCGGCTGCCGTTGACATTTTGCTCTGTTGCCGCCTTCCGTTCCGATTCCGAAAAGGATTTATTGATGCTTAAATGCACAGTATAAAGGGCAAGAAGCTGTCAACGGCCGTCCTAAGCTGAACGCGCCTGCTCTCGTTAGATCGCAGACTGCTACTCAGCTTAGGGCCCAGTAAGTACCAGCATGGGAGACTGGCTGGGAATCCCAGGTGTCGTTGACATTTTGCTCTGTTGCCGCCTTCTGCTCCGATTCCAAAAAGGATTTATTGATGCTTAAATCCACAGTATACAGGGTGTGAAGATGTCTACGGCCATCCTAAGCTGAATGCGCCTGTTCTCGTCAGATCGCAGACTGCTACCCAGCTTCGGGCCTGGTAAGTACCAGCATGGGAGACTGGCTGGGAATCCTGGGTGCAGTTGACATTTTGCTCTGTTTCTGCTCCGATTCCGAAAATTATTTATTGATGCTTAAATCCACAGTATACAAAGTGTGAAACTGTCAACGGCCATCCTAAGCTGAACGCGCCTGCTCTCGTCAGATCGCAGACTGCTACCCAGCTTAGGGCCTGGTAAGTACCAGCATGGGAGACTGGCTGGGAATCCCGGGTGCAGTTGACATTTTAATCTGTTGCCGCCTTCCGCTCCGATTCGGAAAAGGATTTTTTGATGCTTAAATCCACAATATACAGGGTGTGAAGCTGTCAACGGCCATCCTAAGCCTGAACGTGCCTGCTCTCCTCAGATCGCAGACTGTTGCCCGGCAGTTACCGGCATGGGAGACTGGCTGGCAATCCAAGGTGCCATTGACATTTTGCTCTGTTGCCGCCTTCCTCTCCGATTAATAAAAATATTTATTGATGCTTAAATCCACAATATACAAGGCGTGAAGATGTCAACGGCCATCCTAAGCTGAACGCGCCTGCTCTCGTCAGATCGCAGACTGCTACCCAGCTTAGGGCCCAGTAAATACCGGCATGGGAGACTGGCTGGGAAACCCGGATGCAGTTGACATTTTGCTCTGTTGCCGCCTTCCGTTCCGATTCCGAAAAGGATTTATTGATGCTTAAATGCACAGTATAAAAAGCATGAAGCTGTCAATGGCCATCCTAAGCTGAACGTGCCTGCTCTCGTCAGATCGCAGACTGCTACCCATCTTAGGGCCCGGTAAGTACTGGCATGGGAGACTGGCTGGGAATCCCGGTTGACATTTTGCTCTATTGCTGCCTTCCGCTCCGATAACGAAAATAATTTATTGATGCTTAAATCCACAGTATACAAGGTGTGAAGCTGTCGACGGCCATCCTAAGCTTAACGCGCCTGCTCTCGTCAGATCGCAGACTGCTACCCAGCTTAGGGCCCGGTAAGTACAAGCATGAGAGACTGGCTGGGAATCCCAGGTGTCGTAGACATTTTGCTCTGTTGCCGCCTTCCGCTCCGATTCCGAAAAGGATTTATTGATGCTTAAATCCACAGTATAAAGGGTGTGAAGATGTCTACGGCCATCCTAAGCTGAATGCGCCTGTTCTCGTCAGATCGCAGACTGCTACCCAGCTTAGGGCCCGGTAAGTACCAGCATGGGAGACTGGCTGGGAATCCCGGGTGCAGTTAACATTTTAATCTGTTGCCGCCTTCCGCTCCGATTCGGAAAAGGATTTATTGATGCTTAAATCCACAATATACAGGGTGTGAAGCTGTCAACGGCCATCCTAAGCCTGAACGTGCCTGCTCTCCTCAGATCGCAGACTGCTGTCCGGCAGATACCGGCATGGGAGACTGGCTGGCAATCCAAGGTGCCATTGACATTTTGCTCTGTTGCTGCCTTCTTCTCCGATTAATAAAAATATTTATTGATGCTTAAGTCCACAATATACAAGGCGTAAAGATGTCAACAGCCATCCTAAGCTAAACGCGCCTCCTCTCGTCAGATCGCAGACTGCTACCCAGCTTAGGGCCCAGTAAGTACCGGCATGGGAGACTGGCTGGGAATCCGGGTGCAGTTGACATTTTGCTCTGTTGCCGCCTTCCGCTCCGATTCGGAAAAGGATTTATTGATGCTTAAATGCACAGTATAAAGGGAGTGAAGCTGTCAACGGCCATCCTAAGCTGAACGCACCTGCTCTCGTCAGATCGCAGACTGCTACCCAGCTTAGGGCCTGGTAAGTACCAGCATGGGAGACTGGCTTTGAATCCCAGATGTTGTTGACATTTTGCTCTGTAGCCGCCTTCTGCTCCGATTCCGAAAAGGATTTATTGATGCTTAAATCCACAGTATACAGGGTGTGAAGCCATCTACGGCTATCCTAAGCTTAATGTGCCTGTTCTTGTCAGATCGCAGACTGCTGTCCGGCAAGTACGGGCATGGGAGACTGGCTGGCAATCCAAGGTGCTATTGACATTTTGCTCTGTTGCCGCCTTCCTCTCTGATCCCGAAAAGGATTTATTGATGCTTAAATGCACAGTATAAAAAGCATGAAGCTGTCAATGGCCATCCTAAGCTGAACGCGCCTGCTCTCGTCAGATCGCAGACTGCTACCCAGCTTAGGGCCTGGTAAGTACTGGCATGGGAGACTGGCTGGGAATCCCGGGTGCCGTTGACATTTTGCTCTATTGCTGCCTTCCGCTCCGATTCCGAAAATAATTTATTGATGCTTAAATCCACAGTATACAAGGTGTGAAGCTGTCGACGGCCATCCTAAGCCTGAACGTGCCTGCTCTCCTCAGATCGCAGACTGCTGCCCGGCAGTTACCGGCATGGGAGACTGGCTGGCAATCCAAGGTGCCATGGACATTTTGCTCTGTTGCCGCCTTCCTCTCCGATTAATAAAAATATTTATTGATGCTTAAATCCACAATATACAAGGCGTGAAGATGTCAATATCCATCCTAAGTTGAATGTGCCTGCTCTCGTCAGATCGCAGACTGCTTCCCAGCTTAGGGCCCAGTAAGTACCGGCATGGGAGACTGGCTGGGAATCCCGGGTGCAGTTGACATTTTGCTCTGTTGCCGCCTTCCGTTCCGATTCCGAAAAGGATTTATTGATGCTTAAATGCACCGTATAAAAAGCATGAAGCTGTCAATGGCCATCCTAAGCTGAACGCGCCTGCTCTCGTCATATCACAGACTGCTACCCAGCTTAGGGCCCGGTAAGTACTGGCATGGGAGGCTGGCTGGGAATCCCGGTTGCCGTTGACATTTTGCTCTATTGCTCCGATTCCGAAAAGAATTTATTGATGCTTAAATCCACAGTATACAAGGTGTGAAGCTGTCGACGGCCATCCTAAGCTTAACGCGCCTGCTCGCGTCAGATCGCAGACTGGTACAGATCTTAGGGCCCGGTAAGTACCGGCATGGTAGACTGGCTGGGAATCCCAGGTGCAGTTGACATTTTGCTATTTTGCCGCCTTCCGTTCCGATTCCGAAAAGGATTTATTGATGCTTAAATGCACAGTATAAAGGGCGAAAAGCTGTCAACGGCCATCCTAAGCTGAACGCGCCTGCTCTTGTCAGATCGCAGACTGCTACCCAGTTTAGGGCCCGGCAAGTACCAGCATGGGAGACTGGCTGGGAATCCCAGGTGTCGTTGACATTTTGCTTTGTTGCCGCCTTCCGCTCCGATTCCAAAAAGGATTTATTGATGCTTAAATCCACAGTATACAGGGTGTGAAGTTGTCTACGGCCATCCGAAGCTGAATGCGCCTGTTCTCGTCAGATTGCAGGCTGCTACCCAGCTTCGGGCCTGGTAAGTACCAGCATGGGAGACTGTCTGGGAATCCCGGGTGCAGTTGACATTTTGCTCTGTTTCTGCTCCGATTCCGAAAATTATTTATTGATGCTTAAATCCACAGTATACAAAGCGTGAAACTGTCAACGGCCATCCTAAGCTGAACGCGCCTGCTCTCGTCAGATCGCAGACTGCTACCCAGCTTAGGGCCTGGTAAGTACCAGCATGGGAGACTGGCTGGGAATCCCGGGTGCAGTTGATATTTTAATCTGTTGCCGCCTTCCGCTCCGATTTGGAAAAGGATTTATTGATGCTTAAATCCACAATATACAGGGTGTGAAGCTGTCAACGGCCATCCTAAGCCTGAACGTGCCTGCTCTCCTCAGATCGCAGACTGCTGCCCGGCAGTTACCGGCATGAGAGACTGGCTGGCAATCCAAGGTGCCATTGACATTTTGCTCTGTTGCCGCCTTCCTCTCCGATTAATTAAAATATTTATTGATGCTTAAATCCACAATATACAAGGCGTGAAGATGTCAACGGCCATCCTAAGCTGAACGCGCCTGCTCTCGTCAGATCGCAGACTGCTACCCAGCTTAGGGCCCGGTAAGTACCAGCATGGGAGACTGGCTGGGAATCCCGGGTGCAGTTGACATTTTGCTCTGTTGCCGCCTTCCGTTCCGTTCCGATTCCGAAAAGGATTTATTGATGCTTAAATGCATAGTATAAAAAGCATGAAGCTATCAATGGCCATCCTAAGCTGAACGTGCCTGCTCTCGTCAGATCGCAGACTGCTACCCAGCTTAGGGCCCGGTAAGTACTGGCATGGGAGACTGGCTGGGAATCCCGGTTGCCGTTGACATTTTGCTCTATTGCTGCCTTCCGCTCCGATTCCGAAAATAATTTATTGATGCTTAAATCCACAGTATACAAGGTGTGAAGCTGTCGACGGCCATCCTAAGCTTAACGCGCCTGCTCTCGTCAGATCACAGACTGGTACAGATCTTAGGGCCCGGTAAGTACCGGCATGGGACACTGGCTGGGAATCCCGGCTGCCGTTGACATTTTGCTCTGTTGCCGCCTTCTGTTCCAATTCCGAAAAGGATTTATTGATGCTTAAATGCACAGTATACAAAGTGTGAAGCTGTCAACGGCCATCCTAAGCTGTACGCGCCTGCTCTCGTCAGATCGCAGACTGCTACCCAGCTTCGGGCATGGTAAGTACCAGCATTGGAGACTGGCTGGGAATCCCGGGTGCAGTTGACATTTTGCTCTGTTTCTGCTCCGATTCCGAAAATTATTTATTGATGCTTAAATCCACAGTATACAAAGCGTGAAACTGTCAACGGCCATCCTAAGCTGAACGCGCCTGCTCTCGTCAGATCGCAGACTGCTACCCAGCTTCGGGCATGGTAAGTACCAGCATGGGAGACTGGCTGGGAATCCCGGGTGCAGTTGACATTTTGCTCTGTTTCTGCTCCGATTCCGAAAATTATTTATTGATGCTTAAATCAACAGTATACAAAGTGTGAAGCTGTCAACGGCCATCCTAAGCTGAACGCACCTGCTCTCCTCAGATCACAGACTGCTGCCCGGCAGTTACCGGCATGGGAGACTGGCTGGCAATCCAAGGTGCCATTGACATTTTGTTCTGTTGCCGCCTTCCGCTCCGATTCGGAAAAGGATTTATTGATGCTTAAATCCACAATATACAGGGTGTGAAGCTGTCAACGGCCATCCTAAGCCTGAACGTGCCTGCTCTCCTCAGATCGCAGACTGCTGCCCGGCAGTTAGCGGCATGGGGGACTGGCTGGCAATCCAAGTTGCCATTGACATTTTGCTCTGTAGCCGCCTTCCGCTCCGATTCCGAAAATGATTTATTGATGCTTAAATCCACAGTATACAGGGTGTGAAGCCGTCTACGGCTATCCTAAGCTGAATGTGCCTGTTCTTGTCAGATCGCAGACTGCTGCACGGCAAGTACGGGCATGGGAGACTGGCTGGCAATCCAAGGTGCTGTGTACATTTTGCTCTGTTGCCGCCTTCCTCTCCGATTAAAAAAATATTTATTGATGCTTAAATCCACAGTATACAAGGCGTGAAGATGTCAACGGCCATCCAAAGCTTAACGCGCCTGCTCTCGTCAGATCGCAGACTGCTACCCAGCTTCGGGCCCGGTAAGTACTGGCATGGGAGACTGGCTGGGAATCCCGGGTGCCGTTGACATTTTGCTCTATTGCTGCCTTCCGCTCCGATTCCGAAAATAATTTATTGATGCTTAAATCCACAGTATACAAGGTGTGAAGCTGTCGACGGCCATCCTAAGCTTAACGCGCCTGCTCTCGTCAGATCGCAGACTGGTAAACTGGCAGACTGGTTCCGATTCCGAAAAGGATTTATTGATGCTTAAATGCACAGTATAAAGGACGAGAAGCTGGCAACGGCCAACCTAAGCTGAACGCGCCTGCTCTAGTCAGGTCGCAGACTGCTACCCAGCTTAGGGCCCGGTAAGTACCAGCATGGGAGACTGGCTGGAATCCGGGGTGCAGTTGACATTTTAATCTGTTGCCGCCTTCCGCTCCGATTCGGAAAAGGATTTATTGATGCTTAAATCCACAATATACAGGGTGTCAAGCTGTCAACGGCCATCCTAAGCTGAACGTGTCTGCTCTCCTCAGATCGCAGACTGCTGCCCGGCAGATACCGGCATGGGAGACTGGCTGGCAATCCAAGGTGCCATTGACATTTTGCTCTGTTGCCACCTTCCTCTCCGATTAATAAAAATATTTATTGATGCTTAAATCCACAATATACAAGGCGGGAAGATGTCAACGGCCATCCTAAACTGAACGCGCCTGCTCTCGTCAGATTGCAGACTGCTACCCAGCTTAGGGCCCAGTAAGTACCGGCATGGGAGACTGGCTGGGAATCCCGGGTGCAGTTGACATTTTGCTCTGTTGCCGCCTTCCGTTCCGATTCCGAAAAGGATTTATTGATGCTTAAATGCACAGTATAAAATTCATGAAGCTGTCAATGGCCATCCTAAGCTGAACGCGCCTGCTCTCGTCAGATCAAAGACTGCTACCCAGCTTAGGGCCCGGTAAGTACTGGCATGGGAGACTGGCTGGGAGTCCCGGTTGCCGTTGACATTTTGCTCTATTGCTGCCTTCCGCTCCGATTCCGAAAAGAATTTATTGATGCTTAAATCCACAGTATACAAGGTGTGAAGCTGTCGACGGCCATACTAAGCTGAACGCGCCTGCTCTCGTCAGATCGCAGACTGGTACAGATCTTAGGGCCCGGTAAGTACCGGCATGGGACACTGGCTGGGAATCCCGGCTGCCGTTGACATTTTGCTCTGTTGCCGCCTTCCGTTCCGATTCGGAAAAGGATTTATTGATGCTTAAATGCACAGTATACAAAGTGTGAAGCTGTCAACGGCCATTCTAAGCTGAACGCGCCTGCTCTCGTCAGATCGCAGATTGCTACCCAGCTTAGGGCCTGGTAAGTACCAGCATGGGAGACTGGCTGGAAATCCCGGGTGCAGTTGACATTTTAATCTGTTGCCGCCTTCCGCTCCGATTCGGAAAAGGATTTATTGATGCTTAAATGCACAGTATACAAAGTGTGAAGTTGTCAACGGCCATTCTAAGCTGAACGCGCCTGCTCTCGTCAGATCGCAGATTGCTACCCAGCTTAGGGCCCGGTAAGTACCAGCATGGGAGACTGGCTGGGAATCTCAGGTGTTGTTGACATTTTGCTCTGTAGCTCTGTAGACATTTTGCTTCGATTTCGAAAAGGATTTATTGATGCTTAAATACACAGTATGCAGGGTGTGAAGCCGTCTACGGCTATCCTAAGCTGAATGCGCCTGTTCTTGTCAGATCGCAGACTGCTGCCCGGCAAGTACGGGCATGGGAGACTGGCTGGCAATACAAGGTGCTATTGACATTTTGCTCTGTTGCCGCCTTCCTCTCCGATTAAAAAAAATATTTATTGATGCTTAAATCCACAGTATACAAGGCGTGAGGATGTCAACGGCCATCCTAAGCTGAACGCGCCTGCTCTCGTCAGATCGCAGACTGCTACGCAGCTTAGGGCCCAGTAAGTACCGGCATGGGAGACTGGCTGGGAATCCCGGGTGCAGTTGACATTTTGCTCTGTTGCCGCCTTCCGTTCCGATTCCGAAAAGGATTTATTGATGCTTAAATGCACAGTATAAAAAGCATGAATTTGTCAATGGCCATCCTAAGCTGAACGTGCCTGCTCTCGTCAGATCGCAGACTGCTACCCAGCTTAGGGCCCGGTAAGTATTGGCATGGGAGACTGGCTGGGAATCCCGGGTGCCGTTGACATTTTGCTCTATTGCTGCCTTCCGCTCCGATTCCGAAAATAATTTATTGATGCTTAAATCCACAGTATACAAGGTGTGAAGCTGTCGACGGCCATCCTAAGCTTAACGCGCCTGCTCTCGTCAGATCGCAGACTGGTACAGATCTTAGGGCCCGGTAAGTACCGGCATGGGACACTGGCTGGGAATCCCGGCTGCCGTTGACATTTTGCTCTGTTGCCGCCTTCCGTTCCGATTCCGAAAAGGATTTATTGATGCTTAAATGCACAGTATAAATAGCGAGAAGCTGTCAACGGCCATCCTAAGCTGAACGCGCCTGCTCTCGTCAGATCGCAGTCTGCTACTCAGCTTAGGGCCCGGTAAGTACCAGCATGGGAGACTGGCTGGGAATCCCAGGTGTCGTTGACATTTTGTTCTGTTGCCGCCTTCCGCTCCGATTCCGAAAAGGATTTATTGATGCTTAAATCCACAGTATACAAAGTGTGAAGCTGTCAACGGCCATCCTAAGCTGAACGCGCCTGCTCTCGTCAGATCGCAGACTGCTACCCAGCTTAGGGCCTGGTAAGTACCAGCATGGGAGACTGGCTGGGAATCCCGGGTGCAGTTGACATTTTGTTCTGTTGCCGCCTTCCGCTCCGATTCGGAAAAGGAATTATTGATGCTTAAATACACAATATACAGGGTGTGAAGCTGTCAACGGCCATCCTAAGCCTGAACGTGCCTGCTCTCCTCAGATCGCAGACTGCTGCCCGACAGTTACCGGCATGGGAGACTGGCTGGAAATCCAAGGTGCCATTGACATTTTGCTCTGTTGCCGTCTTCCTCTCCGATTAATAAAAATATTTATTGATGCTTAAATCCACAGTATACAAGGCGTGAAGATGTCAATGGCCATCCTAAGCTGAACGTGCCTGCTCTCGTCAGATCGCAGACTGCTACCCAGCTTAGGGCCCAGTAAGTACCGGCATGGGAGACTGGCTAGGAATCCCGGGTGCAGATGACATTTTGCTCTGTTGTCGCCTTCCGTTCCGATTCCGAAAAGGATTTATTGATGCTTAAATGCACAGTATAAAAAGCATGAAGCTGTCAATGGCCATCCTAAGCTGAACGCGCCTGCTCTCGTCAGATCGCAGACTGATACCCAGCTTAGGGCCTGGTAAGTACCAGCATGGGAGACTGGCTGGGAGTCCCGGGTGCAGTTGACATTTTAATCTGTTGCCGCCTTCCGCTCTGATTCGGAAAAGGATTTATTGATGCTTAAATCCACAATATAAAGGGCGTGAAGCTGTCAACGGCCATCCTAAACTGAACCCGCCTGCTCTCGTCAGATCGCAGACTGCTACCCAGCTTAGGGCCCGATAAGTACCAGCATGGGAGACTGGCTGGGAATCCCAGGTGTTGTTGACATTTTGCTCTGTAGCCGCCTTCCGCTCCGATTCCGAAAATGATTTATTGATGCTTAAATCCACAGTATACAGGGTGTGAAGCCGTCTACGGCTATCCTAAGCTGAATGTGACTGTTCTTGTCAGATCGCAGACTGCTGCACGGCAAGTACGGGCATGGGAGACTGGATGGCAATCCAAGGTGCTGTTGACATTTTGCTCTGTTGCCGCCTTCCTCTCCGATTAAAAAAATATTTATTGATGCTTAAATCCACAGTATACAAGGCGTGAAGCTGTCGACGGCCATCCTAAGCTTAACGCGCCTGCTCTCGTCAGATCGCAGACTGGTACAGATCTTAGGGCCCGGTAAGTACCGGCATGGGACACTGGCTGGGAATCCCGGCTGCCGTTGACATTTTGCTCTGTTGCCGCCTTCCGTTCCGATTCCTAAAAAGGATTTATTGATGCTTAAATGCACAGTATACAAAGTGTGAAGCTGTCAACGGCCATCCTAAGCTGAACGCGCCTGCTCTCGTCAGATCGCAGACTGCTACCCAGCTTAGGGCCTGGTAAGTACCAGCATGGGAGACTGGCTGGGAATCCCGGGTGCAGTTGACATTTTAATCTGTTGCCGCCTTCCGCTCCGATTCGGAAAAGGATTTATTGATGCTTAAATGCACAGTATAAAGGGCATGAAGCTGTCAACGGCCATCCTAAGCTGAACGCGCCTGCTCTCGTCAGATCGCCGACTGCTACCCAGCTTAGGGCCCGGTAAGTACCAGCATGGGAGACTGGCTGGGAATCCCAGGTGTCGTTGACATTTTGCTCTGTTGCCGCCTTCCGCTCCGATTCCGAAAAGGATTTATTGATGCTTAAATCCACAGTATACAGGGTGTGAAGATGTCTACGGCCATCCTAAGCTGAATGCGCCTGTTCTTGTCAGATCGCAGACTTCTGCCCGGCAAGTACGGGCATGGGAGACTGGCTGGCAATCCAAGGTGCTATTGACATTTTGCTCTGTTGCCGCCTTCCTCTCTGATTCCGAAAAGGATTTATTGATGCTTAAATCCACAGTATACAGGGTGTGAAGCCGTCTACGGCTATCCTAAGCTGAATGCGCCTGTTCTTGTCAGATCGCAGACTGCTGCCCGGCAAGTACGGGCATGGGAGACTGGCTGGCAATCCAAGGTGCTATTGACATTTTGCTCTGTTGCCGCCTTCCTCTCCGATTAAAAAAATATTTATTGATGCTTAAATGCACAGTATACAAAGTGTGAAGCTGTCAACGGCCATCCTAAGCTGAACGCGCCTGCTCTTGTCAGATCGCAGACTGCTACCCAGCTTCGGGCCCGGTAAGTACTGGCATGGGAGACTGGCTGGGAATCCCGGTTGCCGTTGACATTCTGCTCTATTGCTGCCTTCCGCTCCGATTCCGAAAATAATTTATTGATGTTTAAATCCACAGTATACAAGGTGTGAAGCTGTCAACGGCCATCCTAAGCTGAACGCGCCTGCTCTCGTCAGATTGCAGACTGCTACTTAACTTAGGGCCCGGTAAGTACCAGCATGGGAGACTGGCTGGGAATCCCAGGTGTCGTTGACATTTTGCTCTGTTGCCGCCTTCCGCTCCGATTCCGAAAAGGATTTATTGATGCTTAAATCCACAGTATACAGGGTGTGAAGATGTCTACGGCCATCCTAAGCTGAATGCGCCTGTTCTTGTCAGATCGCAGACTGCTACCCAGCTTCGGGCATGGTAAGTACCAGCATGGGAGACTGGCTGGGAATCCCGGGTGCAGTTCACATTTTGCTCTGTTTCTGCTCCGATTCCGAAAATTATTTATTGATGCTTAAATCCACAGTATACAAAGTGTGAAGCTGTCAACGGCCATCCTAAGCTGAACGCGCCTGCTCTCCTCAGATCGCAGACTGCTGCCCGGCAGTTACCGGCATGGGAGACTGGCTGGCAATCCAAGGTGCCATTGACATTTTGTTCTGTTGCCGCCTTCCGCTCCGATTCGGAAAAGGATTTATTGATGCTTAAATCCACAATATACAGGGTGTGAAGCTGTCAACGGCCTTCCTAAGCCTGAACGTGCCTGCTCTCCTCAGATCGCAGACTGCTGCCCGGCAGTTAGCGGCATGGGAGACTGGCTGGCAATCCAAGGTGCCATTGACATTTTGCTCTGTAGCCGCCTTCCGCTCCTATTCCGAAAATGATTTATTGATGCTTAAATCCACAGTATACAGGGTGTGAAGCCGTCTACGGCTATCCTAAGCTGAACGCGCCTGCTCTGGTCAGATTGAAGACTGCTACCCAGCTTAGGGCCCAGTAAGTACCAGCATGGGAGACTGGCTGGGAATATCAGGTGTTGTTGACATTTTGCTCTGTAGCTCTGTAGACACTTTGCTCCGATTCCGAAAATGATTTATTGATGCTTAAATCCACAGTATCCACAGTATACAGGGTGTGAAGCCGTCTACGGCTATCCTAAGCTGAATGTGCCTGTTCTTGTCAGATCGCAGACTGCTGCCCGGCAAGTACGGGCATGGGAGACTGGCTGGCAATCCAAGGTGCTGTTGACATTTTGCTCTGTTGCCGCCTTCCTCTCCGATTAAAAAAATATTTATTGATGCTTAAATCCACAGTATACAAGGCGTGAAGATGTCAACGGCCATCCTAAGCTGAACGCGCCCGCTCTCATCAGATCGCAGACTGCTACCCAGCTTAGGGCCCGGTAAGTAACAGATTGGGAGACTGGCTGGGAATCCCAGGTGTCGTTGACATTTTGCTCTGTTGCCGCCTTCCGTTCCGATTCCGAAAAGGATTTATTGATGCTTAAATGCACAGTATACAAAGTGTGAAGCTGTCAACGGCCATCCTAAGCTGAACGCGCCTGCTCTCGTCAGATCGCAGACTGATACCCAGCTTAGGGCCTGGTAAGTACCAGCATGGGAGACTGGCTGGGAATCCTGGGTGCAGTTGACATTTTGCTCTGTTGCCGAGTTCCTCTCCGATTAAAAAAAATATTTATTGATGCTTAAATCCACAGTATACAAGGCTTGAAGATGTCAACGGCCATCCTAAGCTGAACGCGCCTGCTATCGTCAGATCGCAGACTGCTACCCAGCTTAGGGCCCGGTAAGTACTGGCATGGGAGACTGGCTGGGAATCCTGGGTGCCGTTGACATTTTGCTCTGTTGCCGCCTTCCGATCCGATTCCGAAAACGATTTATTGATGCGTAAATCCACAGTATACAGGGTGTGAAGATGTCTACGGCCATCCTAAGCTTAATGCGCCTGTTTTTGTCAGATCACAGACTGCTACCCAGCTTCGGGCCCAGTAAGTACCAGCATGTGAGACTGGCTGGGAATCCCGAGTGCAGTTGACATTTTGCTCTGTTTCTGCTCCGATTCCGAAAAGGATTTATTGATGCTTAAATGCACAGTATAAAGGGCAAAAAGCTGTCAACGGCCATCCTAAGCTGAACGCGCCTGCGCTCGTCAGATCACAGACTGCTACCCAGTTTAGGGCCCGGTAAGTACCAGCATGGGAGACTGGCTGGGAATCCCAGGTGTCGTTGACATTTTGCTCTGTTGCCGCCTTCTGTTCCGATTCCGAAAAGGATTTATTGATGCTTAAATGCACAGTATAAAAAGCATGAAGCTGTCAATGGCCACCCTAAGCTGAACGTGCCTGCTCTCGTCAGATCGCAGACTGCTACCCAGCTTAGGCCCGGTAAGTACTAGCATGGGAGACTGGCTGGGAATCCCGGTTGCCAGTGACATTTTGCTCTATTGCTCGAATTCCGAAAAGAATTTATTGATGCTTAAATCCACAGTATACAAGGTGTGAAGCTGTCGACGGCCATCCTAAGCTTAACGCGCCTGCTCTCGTCAGATCGCAGACTGGTACAGATCTTAGGGCCCGGTAAGTACCGGCATGGGACACTGGCTGGGAATGCCCGGCTGCCGTTGACATTTTGCTCTGTTGCCGCCTTCCGTTCCGATTCCGAAAAGGATTTATTGATGCTTAAATGCACAGTAGAAAGGGCAAGGAGCTGTCAACGGCCATCCTAAGCTGAACGCGCCTACTCTCGTCAAATCGCAGAGTGCTACCCAGCTTAGGGCCCGGTAAGTAACAGCATGGGAGACTGGCTGGGAATCCCAGGTGTCGCTGCCATTTTGCTCTTTTTTGCTCATTTTGCCATTTTACCCAGCTTCGGGCCCAGTAAGTACCAGCATGTGAGACTGGCTGGGAATCCCGAGTGCAGTGGACATTTTGCTCTGTTTTTGCTCCGATTCCGAAAAGGATTTATTGATGCTTAAATGCACAGTATAAAGGGCAAAAAGCTGTCAACGGCCATCCTAAGCTGAACGCGCCTGCGCTCGTCAGATCACAGACTGCTACCCAGTTTAGGGCCCGGTAAGTACCAGCATGGGAGACTGGCTGGGAATCCCAGGTGTCGTTGACATTTTGCTCTGTTGCCGCCTTCTGCTCCGATTCCGAAAAGGATTTATTGATGCTTAAATGCACAGTATAAAAAGCATGAAGCTGTCAATGGCAACCCTAAGCTGAACGTGCCTGCTCTCGTCAGATCGCAGACTGCTACCCAGCTTAGGCCCGGTAAGTACTGGCATGGGAGACTGGCTGGGAATCCCGGTTGCCATTGACATTTTGCTCTATTGCTCGAATTCCGAAAAGAATTTATTGATGCTTAAATCCACAGTATACAAGGTGTGAAGCTGTCGACGGCCATCCTAAGCTTAACGCGCCTGCTCTCGTCAGATCGCAGACTGGTACAGATCTTAGGGCCCGGTAAGTACCGGCATGGGACACTGGCTGGGAATGCCCGGCTGCCGTTGACATTTTGCTCTGTTGCCGCCTTCCGTTCCGATTCCGAAAAGGATTTATTGATGCTTAAATGCACAGTAGAAAGGGCAAGGAGCTGTCAACGGCCATCCTAAGCTGAACGCGCCTACTCTCGTCAAATCGCAGAGTGCTACCCAGCTTAGGGCCCGGTAAGTAACAGCATGGGAGACTGGCTGGGAATCCCAGGTGTCGCTGCCATTTTGCTCTGTTGCCGCCTTTCGCTCCGATTCCGAAAAGGATTTATTGATGCTTAAATCCACAGTATACAGGGTGTAAAGATGTCTACGGCCATCCTAAGATGAATGCGCCTGTTCTCGTCAGATCGCAGACTGCTACCCAGCTTCGGGCCCGGTAAGTAACAGCATGGGAGACTGGCTGGGAATCCCGAGTGCAGTTGACATTTTGCTCTGTTGCCGCCTTCCGCTCCGATTCGGAAAAGGATTTATTGATACTTAAATCCACAGTATACAGGGTGTGAAGCCATCTACGGCTATCCTAAGCTGAATGTGCCTGTTCTTGTCAGATCGCAGACTGCTGCCCGGCAAGTACGGGCATGGGAGACTGGCTGGCAATCCCAGGTGCTATTGCCATTTTGCTCTGTTGCCGCCTTCCTCTCCGATTCCGAAAAGGATTTATTGATGCTTAAATGCACAGTATACAAGGCGAGAAGATGTCAACGGCCGTCCTAAGCTGAACGCGCCTGCTCTCGTCAGATCGAAGACTGCTACTCAGCTTTGGGCCTGGTAAGTACCAGCATGGGAGACTGGCTGGGAATCCCGGGTGCAGCTGACATTTTGCTCTGTTTCTGCTCCGATTCCGAAAATTATTTATTGATGCTTAAATCCACAGTATACAAAGTGTGAAGCTGTCAACGGCCATCCTAAGCTGAACACGCCTGCTCTCGTCAGATCGCAGACTGCTACCCAGCTTAGGGCCTGGTAAGTACCAGCATGGGAGACTGGCTGGGAATCCCGGGTGCAGTTGATATTTTAATCTGTTGCCGCCTTCCGCTCCGATTTGGAAAAGGATTTATTGATGCTTAAATCCACAATATACAGGGTGTGAAGCTGTCAATGGCCATCCTAAGCCTGAACGTGCCTGCTCTCCTCAGATCGCAGACTGCTGCCCGGCAGTTACCGGCATGGGAGACTGGCTGGCAATCCAAGGTGCCATTGATATTTTGCTCTGTTGCCGCCTTCCTCTCCGATTAATAAAAATATTTATTGATGCTTAAATCCACAATATACAAGGCGTGAAGATGTCAACGGCCATCCTAAGCTGAACGTGCCTGCTCTCGTCAGATCGCAGACTGCTACCCAGCTTAGGGCCCAGTAAGTACCGGCATGGGAGACTGGCTGGGAATCCCGGATGCAGTTGACATTTTGCTCTGTTGCCGCCTTCCGTTCCGATTCCGAAAAGGATTTATTGATGCTTAAATGATCAGTATAAAAAGCATGAAGCAGTCAATGGCCATCCTAAGCTGAACGCGCCTGCTCTAGTCAGATCGCAGACTGCTACCCAGCTTAGGGCCCGGTAAGTACTGGCATGGGAGACTGGCTGGGAATCCCGGTTGCCGTTAACGTTTTGCTCTATTGCTGCCTTCCGCTCCAATTCCGAAAAGAATTTATTGATGCTTAAATCCACAGTATACAAGGTGTGAAGCTGTCGACGGCCATCCTAAGCTTAACGCGCCTGCTCTCGTCAGATCGCAGACTGGTACAGATCTTAGGGCCCGGTAAGTACCGGCATGGGACACTGGCTGGGAATCCCGGCTGCCGTTGACATTTTGCTCTGTTGCCGCCTTCCGTTCCGATTCCGAAAAGGATTTATTGATGCTTAAATGCACAGTATACAAAGTGTGAAGCTGTCAACGGCCATCCTAAGCTGAACGCGCCTGCTCTCGTCAGATCGCAGACTGATTCCCAGCTTAGGGCCTGGTAAGTACCAGCATGGGAGACTGGCTGGGAATCCCGGGTGCAGTTGACATTTTGCTCTGTTGCCGCCTTCCTCTCCGATTAAAAAAAATATTTATTGATGCTTAAATGCACAGTATACAAGGCTTGAAATTGTCAACGGCCATCCTAAGCTGAACGCGCCTGCTCTCGTCAGATCGCAGACTGCTACCCAGCTTAGGGCCCGGTAAGTACTGGCATGGGAGACTGGCTGGGAATCCTGGGTGCCGTTGACATTTTGCTCTATTGCTGCCTTCCGCTCCGATTCAGAAAAGAATTTATTGATGCTTAAATCCACAGTATACAAGGTGTGAAGCTGTCGACGGCCATCCTAAGCTTAACGCGCCTGCTCTCGTCAGATCGCAGACTGGTACAGATCTTAGGGCCCGGTAAGTACCGGCATGGGACACTGGCTGGGAATCCCGACTGCCGTTGACATTTTGCTCTGTTGCGCCTTCCGTTCCGATTCCGAAAAGGATTTATTGATGCTTAAATGCACAGTATAAAGGGCAAAAATCTGTCAACGGCCATCCTAAGCTGAACGCGCCTGCTCTCATCAGATCGCAGACTGCTACCCAGCTTAGGGCCCGGTAAGTACCAGCATGGGAGACTGGCTGGGAATCCCAGGTGTCGTTGACATTTTGCTCTGTTGCCGCCTTCCGATCCGATTCCGAAAAGGATTTATTGATGCTTAAATCCACAGTATACAGGGTGTGAAGATGTCTACGGCCATCCTAAGCTGAATGCGCCTGTTCTCGTCAGATCACAGACTGCTACCCAGCTTCGCGCCCAGTAAGTACCAGCATGTGAGACTGGCTGGGAATCCCGAGTGCAGTTGACATTTTGCTCTGTTTCTGCTCCGATTCCGAAAATTATTTATTGATGCTTAAATCCACAGTATACAAAGTGTGA
The DNA here is from genome assembly GCF_029499605.1 of Hyla sarda. Lineage (NCBI taxonomy): Eukaryota > Metazoa > Chordata > Amphibia > Anura > Hylidae > Hyla > Hyla sarda. Next base: position 84,007 of record NW_026610418.1, read on the forward strand.
AGCTGTTAACGGTCATCCTAAGCTGAACGCGCCTGCTCTCGTCAGGTCGCAGACTGCTACCCAGCTTAGGGCCTGGTAAGTACCAGCATGGGAGACTGGCTGGGAATCCCAGGTGCAGTTGACATTTTAATCTGTTGCCGCCTTCCGCTCCGATTCGGAAAAGGATCTGTTGATGCTTAAATCCACAATATACAGGGTGTGAAGCTGTCAACGGCCATCCTAAGCCTGAACGTGCCTGCTCTCCTCAGATTGCAGACTGCTGCCCGGCAGATACCGGCATGGGAGACTGGCTGGCAATCCAAGGTGCCATTGACATTTTGCTCTGTTGCCGCCTTCTTCTCCGATTAATAAAAATATTTATTGATGCTTAAATCCACAATATACAAGGCGTAAAGATGTCAACGGCCATCCTAAGCTGAACGCTCCTGCACTCGTCAGATCGCAGACTGCTACCCAGCTTAGGGCCCAGTAAGTACCGGCATGGGAGACTGGCTGGCAATCCCGGGTGCAGTTGACATTTTGCTCTGTTGCCGCCTTCCGCTCCGATTCGGAAAAGGATTTATTGATGCTTAAATGCACAGTATAAAGGGCATGACACTGTCAACGGCCATCGTAAGCTGAACGCGCCTGCTCTCGTCAGATCGCAGTCTGCTACCCAGCTTAGGGCCCGGTAAGTACCAGCATGGGAGACTGGCTGGGAATCCCAGGTGTTGTTGACATTTTGCTCTATAGCCGCCTTCCGCTCCGATTCCGAAAAGGATTTATTGATGCTTAAATCCACAATATACAGGGTGTGAAGCCGTCTACGGCTATCCTAAGCTGAATGTGCCCGTTCTTGTCAGATCGCAGACTGCTGCCCGGCAAGTACGGGCATGGGAGACTGGCTGGAAATCCAAGGTGCTATTGACATTTTGCTCTGTTGCCGCCTTTCTCTCCGATTCCGAAAAGGATTTATTGATGCTTAAATGCACAGTATAAAAAGCATGAAGCTGTCAATGGCCATCCTAAGCTGAACGCGCCTGCTCTCGTCAGATCGCAGACTGCTACCCAGCTTAGGGCCCGGTAAGTACTGGCATATGAGACTGGCTGGGAATCCCGGGTGCCGATGACATTTTGCTCTATTGCTGCCTTCCGCTCCGATTCCGAAAAGAATTTATTGATGCTTAAATCCACAGTATACAAGGTGTGAAGCTGTCGACGGCCATCCTAAGCTGAACGCGCCTGCTCTCGTCAGATCGCAGACTGGTACAGATCTTAGGGCTCAGTAAGTACCGGCATGGGAGACTGGCTGGGAATCCCGGCTGCCGTTGACATTTTGCTCTGTTGCCGCCTTCCGTTCCGATTCCGAAAAGGATTTATTGATGCTTTAATGCACAGTATAAAGGGCAAAAAGCTGTCAACGGCCATCCTAAGCTGAACGCGCCTGCTCTCGTCAGATCACAGACTGCTACCCAGCTTAGGGCCCGGTAAGTACCAGCATGGGAGACTGGCTGGGAATCCCAGGTGTCGTTGACATTTTGCTCTGTTGCCGCCTTCCGCTCCGATTCCGAAAAGGATTTATTGATGCTTAAATCCACAGTATACAAAGCGTGAAGCTGTCAACGGCCATCCTAAGATGAATGCGCCTGTTCTCGTCAGATCGCAGACTGCTACCCAACTTCGGGCCTGGTAAGTAACATCATGGGAGACTGGCTGGGAATCCCGAGTGCAGTTGACATTTTGCTCTGTTTCTGCTCCGATTCCGAAAATTATTTATTGATGCTTAAATCCACAGTATACAAAGTGTGAAGCTGTCAACGGCCATCTTAAGCTGAACGCGCCTGCTCTTGTCAGATCGCAGACTGCTAACCAGCTTAGGTCCTGGTAAGTACCAGCATGGGAGACTGGCTGGGAATCCCGGGTGCAGTTGACATTTTAATCTGTTGCCGCCTTCCGCTCCGATTTGGAAAAGGATTTATTGATGCTTAAATCCACAATATACAGGGTTTGAAGCTGTCAACGGCAATCCTAAGCCTGAACGTGCCTGCTCTCCTCAGATCGCAGACTGCTGCCCGTCAGTTACCGGCATGGGAGACTGGCTGGCAATCCAAGGTGCCATTGATATTTTGCTCTGTTGCCGCCTTCCTCTCCGATTAATAAAAATATTTATTGATGCTTAAATCCACAATATACAAGGCGTGAAGATGTCAACGGCCATCCTAAGCTGAACGTGCCTGCTCTCGTCAGATCGCAGACTGCTACCCAGCTTAGGGCCCAGTAAGTACCGGCATGGGAGACTGGCTGGGAATCCCAGGTGCAGTTGACATTTTGCTCTGTTGCCGCCTTCCGTTCCGATTCCGAAAAGGATTTATTGATGCTTAAATGCACAGTATAAAAAGCATGAAGCAGTCAATGGCCATCCTAAGCTGAACGCGCCTGCTCTTGTCAGATCGCAGACTGCTACGCAGCTTAGGGCCCAGTAAGTACTGACATGGGAGACTGGCTGGGAATCCCGGGTGCAGTTGCCATTTTGCTCTGTTGCCGCCTTCCGTTCCGATTCCGAAAAGGATTTATTGATGATTAAATGCACAGTATAAAAAGCATGAAGCTGTCAATGGCCATCCTAAGCTGAACTCGCCTGCTCTTGTCAGATCGCAGACTGCTACCCAGCTTAGGGCCCGGTAAGTACTGGCATTTGAGACTGGCTGGGAATCCCGGGTGCTGTTGACATTTTTCTCTATTGCTGCCTTCCGCTCCGATTCCGAAAATAATTTATTGATGCTTAAATCCACAGTATACAAGGTGTGAAGCTGTCGACGGCCATCCTAAGCTTAACGCGCCTGCTCTTGTCAGATCGCAGACTGGTACAGATCTTAGGGCCCGGTTAGTACCGGCATGGGACACTGGCTGGGAATCCCGGCTGCCGTTGACATTTTGCTCTTTTGCCGCCTTCCGTTCCGATTCCGGAAAGGATTTATTGATGCTTAAATGCACAGTATAAAGGGCAAGAAACTGTCAACGGCCATCCTAAGCTGAATGCGCCTGCTCTTGTCAGGTTGCAGACTGCTACCCAGCTTAGGGCCCGGTAAGTACCAGCATGGGAGACTGGCTGGGAATCCCAGGTGTCGTTGACATTTTGCTCTGTTGCCGCCTTCCGCTCCGATTCCGAAAAGGATTTATTGATGCTTAAATCCACAGTATACAGGGTGTGAAGCCGTCTACGGCTATCCTAAGCTGAATGCGCCTGTTCTTGTCAGATCGCAGACTGCTGCCCGGCATGTACGGGCATGGGAGACTGGCTGGCAATCCAAGGTGCTATTGACATTTTGCTCTGTTGCCGCCTTCCTCTCCGATTAAAAAAAATATTTATTGATGCTTAAATCCACAGTATACAAGGCGTGAAGATGTCAACGGCCATCCTAAGCTGAACGCGCCTGCTCTCGTCAGATCGCAGACTGCTACGCAGCTTAGGGCCCAGTAAGTACTGGCATGGGAGACTGGCTGGGAATCCCGGGTGCAGTTGCCATTTTGCTCTGTTGCCGCCTTCCGTTCCGATTCCGAAAAGGATTTATTGATGATTAAATGCACAGTATAAAAAGCATGAAGCTGTCAATGGCCATCCTAAGCTGAACTCGCCTGCTCTTGTCAGATCGCAGACTGCTACCCAGCTTACGGCCCGGTAAGTACTGGCATTTGAGACTGGCTGGGAATCCCGGGTGCTGTTGACATTTTGCTCTATTGCTGCCTTCCGCTCCGATTCCGAAAAGAATTTATTGATGCTTAAATCCACAGTATACAAGGTGTGAAGCTGTCGACGGCCATCCTAAGCTTAACGCGCCTGCTCTTGTCAGATCGCAGACTGGTACAGATCTAAGGGCCCGGTAAGTACCGGCATGGGACACTGGTTGGGAATCCCGGCTGCCGTTGACATTTTGCTCTGTTGCCGCCTTCCGTTCCGATTCCGAAAAGGATTTATTGATGCTTAAATGCACAGTATAAAGGGCGAGAAGCTGTCAACGGCCATCCTAAGCTGAACTCGCCTGCTCTCGGCAGATCGCAGACTGCTACCCAGCTTAGGGCCCGGTAAGTACCAGCATGGGAGACTGGCTGGGAATCCCAGGTGTCGTTGACGTTTTGCTCTGTTGCCGCCTTCCGATCCGATTCCGAAAAGGATTTATTGATGCTTAAATCCACAGTATACAGGGTGTGAAGATGTCTACGGCCATCCTAAGCTGAATGCGCCTGTTCTCGTCAGATCACAGACTGCTACCCAGCTTCGGGCCCAGTAAGTACCAGCATGTGAGACTGGCTGGGAATCCCGAGTGCAGTTGACATTTTGCTCTGTTTCTGCTCCGATTCCGAAAATTATTTATTGATGCTTAAATCCACAGTATACAAAGTGTGAAGCTGTCAACGGTCATCCTAAGCTGAACGCGCCTGCTCTCGTCAGGTCGCAGACTGCTACCCAGCTTAGGGCCTGGTAAGTACCAGCATGGGAGACTGGCTGGGAATCCCAGGTGCAGTTGACATTTTAATCTGTTGCCGCCTTCCGCTCCGATTCGGAAAAGGATCTATTGATGCTTAAATCCACAATATACAGGGTGTGAAGCTGTCAACGGCCATCCTAAGCCTGAACGTGCCTGCTCTCCTCAGATCGCAGACTGCTGCCCGGCAGATACCGGCATGGGAGACTGGCTGGCAATCCAAGGTGCCATTGACATTTTGCTCTGTTGCCACCTTCTTCTCCGATTAATAAAAATATTTATTGATGCTTAAATCCACAATATACAAGGCGTAAAGATGTCAACGGCCATCCTAAGCTGAACGCTCCTGCTCTCGTCAGATCGCAGACTGCTACCCAGCTTAGGGCCCAGTAAGTACCGGCATGGGAGACTGGCTGGGAATCCCGGGTGCAGTTGACATTTTAATCTGTTGCCGCCTTCCGCTCCGATTCGGAAAAGGATTTATCGATGCTTAAATGCACAATATACAGGGTGTGAAGCTGTCAACGGCCATCCTAAGCTGAACGCGCCTGCTCTCGTCAGATCGCAGACTGCTACCCAGCTTAGGGCCCGGTAAGTACCAGCATGGGAAACTGGCTGGGAATCCCAGGTGTTGTTGACATTTTGCTCTGTAGCCGCCTTCCGCTCCGATTCCGAAAAGGATTTATTGATGCTTAAATCCACAGTATACAGGGTGTAAAGCCGTCTACGGCTATCCTAAGCTGAATGTGCCTGTTCTTGTCAGATCGCAGACTGCTGCCCGGCAAGTACGGGCATGGGAGACTGGCTGGCAATCCAAGGTGCTATTGCCATTTTGCTCTGTTGCCGCCTTCCTCTCCGATTCCGAAAAGGATTTATTGATGCTTAAATGCACAGTATAAAAAGCATGAAGCTGTCAATGGCCATCCTAAGCTGAACGTGCCTGCTCTCGTCAGATCGCAGACTGCTACCCAGCTTAGGGCCCGGTAACTACTGGCATGGGAGACTGGCTGGGAATCCCGGGTGCCGTTGACATTTTGCTCTATTGCTGCCTTCCGCTCCGATTCCGAAAAGAATTTATTGATGCTTAAATCCACAGTATACAAGGTGTGAAGCTGTCGACGGCCATCCTAAGCTTAACGCGCCTGCTCTCGTCAGATCGCAGACTGGTACAGATCTTAGGGCCCGGTAAGTACCGGCATGGGACACTGGCTGTTAATCCCAGCTGCCGTTGACATTTTGCTCTGTTGCCGCCTTCCGTTCCGATTCCGAAAAGGATTTATTGATGCTTAAATGCACAGTATACAAAGTGTGAAGCTGTCAACGGCCATCCTAAGCTGAACGCGCCTGCTCTCGTCAGATCGCAGACTGCTACCCAGCTTAGGGCCTTGTAAGTACCAGCATGGGAGACTGGCTGGGAATCCCGGGTGCAGTTGACATTTTAATCTGTTGCCGCCTTCTGCTCCGATTCGGAAAAGGATTTATTGATGCTTAAATGCACAGTATAAAGGGCGTGAAGCTGTCAACGGCCATCCTAAGCTGAACACGCCTGCTCTCGTCAGATTGCAGACTGCTACCCAGCTTAGGGCCCGGTAAGTACCAGCATGGGAGACTGGCTTGGAATCTCAGGTGTTGTTGGCATTTAGCTTTGCAGCTCTGTAGACATTTTGCTCCGATTCCGAAAAGGATTTATTGATGCTTAAATCCACAGTATACAGGGTGTGAAGCCGTCTACGACTATCCTAAGCTGAATGCGCCTGTTCTTGTCAGATCGCAGACTGCTGCCCGGCAAGTACGGGCATGGGAGACTGGCTGGCAATCCAAGGTGCTATTGACATTTTGCTCTGTTGCCGCCTTCCTCTCCGATTAAAAAAAATATTTATTGATGCTTAAATCCACAGTATACAAGGCGTGAAGATGTCAATGGCCATCCTAAGCTGAACGCGCCTGCTCTCGTCAGATCGCAGACTGCTACCCAGCTTAGGGCCCGGTAAGTACTGGCATGGGAGACTGGCTGGGAATCCCGGGTGCCGTTGACTTTTTGCTCTATTGCTGCCTTCCGCTCTGATTCCGAAAATAATTTATTGATGCTTAAATCCACAGTATACGAGGTGTGAAGCTGTCGACGGCCATACTAAGCTTAACGCGCCTGCTCTCGTCAGATTGCAGACTGGTACAGATTTTAGGGCCCGGTAAGTACCGCCATGGGACAATGGCTGGGAATCCCGGCTGCCGTTGACATTTTGCTCTGTTGCCGCCTTCCGTTCCGATTACGAAAAGGATTTATTGATGCTTAAATGCACAGTATACAAAGTGTGAAGCTGTCAACGGCCATCCTAAGCTGAACGTGCCTGCTCTCGTCAGATCGCAGACTGATACCCAGCTTAGGGCCTGGTAAGTACCAGCATGGGAGACTGGCTGGGAATCCCGGTTGCAGTTGACTTTTTAATCTGTTGCCGCCTTCCGCTCCGATTCGGAAAAGGATTTATTGATGCTTAAATGCACAGTATAAAGGGCATGAAGCAGTCAATGGCCATCCTAAACTGAACGCGCCTGCTCTCGTCAGATCGCAGACTGCTACCCAGCTTAGGGCCCGGTAAGTACTGGTATGGAAGACTGGCTGGGAATCCCGGGTGCCGTTGACTTTTTGCTCTATTGCTGCCTTCCGCTCCGATTCCGAAAAGAATTTATTGATGCTTAAATCCACAGTATATAAGGTGTGAAGCTGTCGACGGCCATCCTAAGCTTAACGCGCCTGCTCTCGTCAGATCGCAGACTGGTACAGATCTTAGGGCCCGGTAAGTACCGGCATGGGACACTGGCTGGGAATACCGGATGCCGTTGACATTTTAATCTGTTGTCGCCTTCCGCTCAGATTCGGAAAAGGAATTATTGATGCTTAAATGCACAGTATAAAGGTCGTGAAGCCGTCAACGGCCATCCTAAGCTGAACGCGCCTGCTCTTGTCAGATCGCAGACTGCTACCCAGCTTAGGGCCCGGTAAGTACCAGCATGGGAGACTGGCTGGGGATCCCAGGTGTTGTTGACATTTTGCTCTGTAGCCGCCTTCCGCTCCGATTCCGAAAAGGATTGATTGATGCTTAAATCCACAGTAGACAGGGTGTGAAGCCGTCTACGGCTATGCTAAGCTGAATGTGCCTGTTCTTGTCAAATTGCAGACTTCTGCCCTGCAAGTACGGGCATGGGAGACTGGCTGGCAATCCAAGTTGCTATTGACATTTTGCTCTGTTGCCGCCTTCCTCTCCGATTCCGAAAAGGATTTATTGATGCTTAAATGCACAGTATAAAGGGAGTGAAGCTGTCAACGGCCATCCTAAGCTGAACGCGCCTGCTCTCGTCAGAGCGCAGACTGCTACCCAGCTTAGGGCCCGGTAAGTACCAGCATGGGAGACTGGCTGGGAATATCAGGTGTTGTTGACATTTTGCTCTGTAGCTCTGTAGACATTTTGCTCCGATTCCGAAAAGGATTTATTGATGCTTAAATCCACAGTATACAAGGTGTGAAGCCGTCTACGGCTATCCTAAGCTGAATGCGCCTGTTCTTGTCAGATCGCAGACTGCTGCCCGGCAAGTACGGGCATGGGAGACTGGCTGGCAATCCAAGGTGCTATTGAAATTTTGCTCTGTTGCCGCCTTCCTCTCCGATTAAAAAAAATATTTATTGATGCTTAAATCCACAGTATACAAGGCGTGAAGATGTCAACGGCCATCCTAAGCTGAACGCGCTTGCTCTCGTCAGATCACAGACTGCTACCCAGCTTAGGGCCTGGTAAGTACCAGCATGGGAGACTGGCTGGGAATCCCAAGTGTCGTTGACATTTTGCTCTGTTGCCGCCTTCCGCTCCGATTCCGAAAAGGATTTATTGATGCTTAAATCCACAGTATACAGGGTGTGAAGATGTCTACGGCCATCCTAAGCTGAACGCGCCTGCTCTCGTCAGATCGCAGACTTCTACGCAGCTTAGGGCCCGGTAAGTACTGGCATGGGAGACTGGCTGGGAATCCCGGGTGCTGTTGACATTTTGCTCTGTTGCCGCCTTCCGTTCCGATTCCGAAAAGGATTTATTGATGCTTAAATGCACAGTATAAAGGGCGGGAAGCTGTCAACGGCCATCCTAAGCTGAACGCGCCTGCTCTCGTCAGATCGCAGACTGCTACCCAGCTTAGGGCCTGGTAAGTACCAGCATGGGAGACTGGCTGGGAATCCCAAGTGTCGTTGACATTTTGCTCTGTTGCCGCCTTCCGCTCCGATTCCGAAAAGAATTTATTGATGCTTAAATCCACAGTATACAGGGTGTGAAGATGTCTACGGCCATCCTAAGCTGAATGCACCTGTTCTCGTCAGAGCGCAGACTGCTACCCAGCTTCGGGCCTGGTAAGTACCAGCATGGGAGACTGGCTGGGAATCCCGTGTGCAGTTGACAATTTACTCTGTCTCTGTTCCGATTCCAAAAATTATTTATTGATTCTTAAATCCACAGTATACAAAGTGTGAAGCTGTCAACCGCCATCATAAGCTGAATGCGCCTGCTCTCATCAGATCGCAGACTGCTACCCAGCTTAGGGCCTGGTAAGTACCAGCATGGGAAACTGGCTGGGAATCCCGGGTGCAATTGACATTTTAATCTGTTGCCGCCTTCCGCTCCGATTCGGAAAATGATTTATTGATGCTTTAATCCACAATATACAGGGTGTGAAGCTGTCAACGGCCATCCTAAGCCTGAACGTGCCTGCTCTCATCAGATCGCAGACCGCTGCCCGGCAGATACCGGCATGGGAGAGTGGCTGGCAATCCAAGGTGCCATTGACATTTTGCTCTGTTGCCGCCTTCCTCTCCGATTAATAAAAATATTTATTGATGCTTAAATCCACAATATACAACGCGTAAAGATGTCAACGGCCATCCTAAGCTGAACGCGCCTGCTCTCGTCAGATCGCAGACTGCTATCCAGCTTAGGGCCCAGTAAGTACCGGCATGGGAGACTGGCTGGGAATCCCGGGTGCAGTTGACATTTTGCTCTGTTGCCGCCTTCTGTTCCGTTCCGATTCCGAAAAGGATTTATTGATGCTTAAATGCACAGTATACAAAGTGTGAAGCTGTCAACGGCCATCCTAAGCTGAACGCGCCTGCTGTCGTCAGATCGCAGACTGATACCTAGCTTAGGGCCTGGTAAGTACCAGCATGGAAGACTGGCTGGGAATCCCGGTTGCAGTTGACTTTTTAATCTGTTGCCGCCTTCCGCTCCGATTCGGAAAAGGATTTATTGATGCTTAAATGCACAGTATAAAGGGCATGAAGCAGTCAACGGCCATCCTAAACTGAACGCGCCTGCTCTCGTCAGATCGCAGACTGCTACCCAGCTTAGGGCCCGGTAAGTACCAGCATGGGAGATTGGCTGGGAATCCCAGGTGTTGTTGACATTTTGCCCTGTAGCCGCCTTCCGCTCCGATTCCGAAAAGGATTTATTGATGCTTAAATCCTTAGTATACAGGGTGTGAAGCCGTCTACGGCTATTCTAAGCTGAATGTGCCTGTTCTTGTCAGATCACAGACTGCTGCCCTTCAAGTACGGGCATGGGAGACTGGCTGGCAATCCAAGGTGCTATTGACATTTTGCTATGTTGCCGCCTTCCTCTCTGATTCCGAAAAGGATTTATTGATGCTTAAATGCACAGTATAAAGGGCAAGAAGCTGTCAACGGCCATCCTAAGCTGAACGCGCCTGCTCTGGTCAGATCGCAGACTGCTACCCAGCTTAGGGCCCGGTAAGTACCAGCATGGGAGACTGGCTGGGAATATCAGGTGTTGTTGACATTTTGCTCTGTAGCTCTGTAGACACTTTGCTCCGATTCCGAAAAGGATTTATTGATGCTTAAATCCACAGTATCCACAGTATACAGGGTGTGAAGCCGTCTACGGCTATCCTAAGCTGAATGTGCCTGTTCTTGTCAGATCGCAGACTGCTGCCCGGCAAGTACGGGCATGGGAGACTGGCTGGCAATCCAAGGTGCTATTGACATTTTGCTCTGTTGCCGCCTTCCTCTCCGATTAAAAAAAATATTTATTGATGCTTAAATCCACAGTATACAAGGTGTGAAGATGTCAATGGCCATCCTAAGCTGAACGCACCTGCTCTCGTCAGATCGCTGACTGCTACGCAGCTTAGGGCCCAGTAAGTACCGGCATGGGAGACTGGCTGGGAATCCCGGGTGCAGTTGACATTTTGCTCTGTTGCCGCCTTCCGATCCGATTCCGAAAAGGATTTATTGATGCTTAAATGCACAGTATAAAAAGCATGAAGCTGTCAATGGCCATCCTAAGCTGAACGCGCCTGCTCTCGTCAGATCGCAGACTGGTACAGATCTTAGGGCCCGGTAAGTACCGGCATGGGACACTGGCTGGGAATCCTGGCTGCCGTTGACATTTTGCTCTGTTGCCGCCTTCCGTTCCGATTCCGAAAAGGATTTATTGATGCTTAAATGCACAGTATAAAGGGCGAGAAGCTGTCAACGGCCATCCTAAGCTGAACGCGCCTGCTCTTGTAAGATCGCAGACTGCTACCCAGCTTCGGGCCTGGTAAGTACCAGCATGGGAGACTGGCTGGGAATACCGGGTGCAGTTGACATTTTGCTCTGTTTCTGCTCCGATTCCGAAAATTATTTATTGATGCTTAAATGCACAGTATACAAAGTGTGAAGCTGTCAACGGCCATCCTAAGCTGAACGCGCCTGCTCTTGTCAGATCGCAGACTGCTACCCAGCTTAGGGCCTGGTAAGTACCAGCATGGGAGACTGGCTGGGAATCCCAGGTGTTGTTGACATTTTGCTCTGTAGCCGCCTTCTGCTCCGATTCCGAAAAGGATTTAGTGATGCTTAAATCCACAGTAGACAGGGTGTGAAGCCGTCTACGGCTATGCTAAGCTGAATGTGCCTGTTCTTGTGAGATCGCAGACTTCTGCCCTGCAAGTACGGGCATGGGAGACTGGCTGGCAATCCAAGGTGTTATTGACATTTTGCTCTGTTGCCGCCTTCCTCTCCGATTCCGAAAAGGATTTATTGATGCTTAAATGCACAGTATAAAGGGCGTGAAGCTGTCAACGGCCATCCTAAGCTGAACGCGCCTGCTCTCGTCAGAGCGCAGACTGCTACCCAGCTTAGGGCCCGGTAAGTACCAGCATGGGAGACTGGCTGGGAATATCAGGTGTTGTTGACATTTTGCTCTGTAGCTCTGTAGACATTTTGCTCCGATTCCGAAAACGATTTATTGATGCTTAAATCCACAGTATACAGGGTGTGAAGCCGTCTACGGCTATCCTAAGCTGAATGCGCCTGTTCTTGTCAGATCGCAGACTGCTGCCCGGCAAGTACGGGCATGGGAGACTGGCTGGCAATCCAAGGTGCTATTGAAATTTTGCTCTGTTGCCGCCTTCCTCTCCGATTAAAAAAAATATTTATTGATGCTTAAATCCACAGTATACAAGGCGTGAAGATGTCAGCGGCCATCCTAAGCTGAACGCGCCTGCTCTCGTCAGATCGCAGACTTCTACGCAGCTTAGGGCCCGGTAAGTACTGGCATGGGAGACTGGCTGGGAATCCCGGGTGCAGTTGACATTTTGCTCTGTTGCCGCCTTCCGTTCCGATTCCGAAAAGGATTTATTGATGCTTAAATGCACAGTATAAAAAGCATGAAGCTGTCAATGGCCATCCTAAGCTGAACGCGCCTGCTCTCGTCAGATCGCAGACTGGTACAGATCTTAGGGCCCGGTAAGTACCGGCATGGGACACTGGCTGGGAATCCTGGCTGCCGTTGACATTTTGCTCTGTTGCCGCCTTCTGTTCCGTTCCGATTCCGAAAAGGATTTATTGATGCTTAAATGCACAGTATACAAAGTGTGAAGCTGTCAACGGCCATCCTAAGCTGAACGCGCCTGCTGTCGTCAGATCGCAGACTGATACCCAGCTTAGGGCCTGGTAAGTACCAGCATGGGAGACTGGTTGGGAATCCCGGGTGCAGTTGACATTTTAATCTGTTGTCGCCTTCCGCTCAGATTCGGAAAAGGATTTATTGATGCTTAAATGCACAGTATAAAGGTCGTGAAGCCGTCAACAGCCATCCTAAGCTGAACGCGCCTGCTCTCGTCAGATCGCAGACTGCTACCCAGCTTAGGGCCCGGTAAGTACCAGCATGGGAGACTGGCTGGGAATCCCAGGTGTTGTTGACATTTTGCTCTGTAGCCGCCTTCCGCTCCGATTCTGAAAAGGATTTATTGATGCTTAAATCCACAGTAGACAGGGTGTGAAGCCGTCTACGGCTATGCTAAGCTGAATGTGCCTGTTCTTGTGAGATCGCAGACTTCTGCCCTGCAAGTACGGGCATGGGAGACTGGCTGGCAATCCAAGGTGCTATTGACATTTTGCTCTGTTGCCGCCTTCCTCTCCGATTCCGAAAAGGATTTATTGATGCTTAAATGCACAGTATAAAGGGCGTGAAGCTGTCAACGGCCATCCTAAGCTGAACGCGCCTGCTCTCGTCAGAGCGCAGACTGCTACCCAGCTTAGGGCCCGGTAAGTACCAGCATGGAAGACTGGCTGGGAATATCAGGTGTTGTTGACATTTTGCTCTGTAGCTCTGTAGACATTTTGCTCCGATTCCTAAAAGGATTTATTGATGCTTAAATCCACAGTATACAGGGTGTGAAGCCGTCTACGGCTATCCTAAGCTGAATGCGCCTGTTCTTGTCAGATCGCAGACTGCTGCCCGGCAAGTACGGGCATGGGAGACTGGCTGGCAATCCAAGGTGCTATTGAAATTTTGCTCTGTTGCCGCCTTCCTCTCCGATTAAAAAAAATATTTATTGATGCTTAAATCCACAGTATACAAGGCGTGAAGATGTCAACGGCCATCCTAAGCTGAACGCGCCTGCTCTCGTCAGATCGCAGACTTCTACGCAGCTTAGGGCCCGGTAAGTACTGGCATGGGAGACTGGCTGGGAATCCCGGGTGCTGTTGACATTTTGCTCTATTGCTGCCTTCCGCTCCGATTCCGAAAATAATTTATTGATGCTTAAATCCACAGTATACAAGTTGTGAAGCTGTCGACGGCCATCCTAAGCTTAACGCGCCTGCTCTCGTCAGATCGCAGACTGGTACAGATCTTAGGGCCCGGTAAGTACCGGCATGGGACACTGGCTGGGAATCCCGGCTGCCGTTGACATTTTGCTCTGTTGCCGCCTTCCGTTCCGATTCCGAAAAGGATTTATTGATGCTTAAATGCACAGTATAAAGGGCGAGAAGCTGTCAACGGCCATCCTAAGCTGAACGCGCCTGCTCTTGTCAGATCGCAGACTGCTACCCAGCTTAGGGCCTGGTAAGTACCAGCATGGGAGACTGGCTGGGAATCCCAAGTGTCGTTGACATTTTGCTCTGTTGCCGCCTTCCGCTCCGATTCCGAAAAGGATTTATTGATGCTTAAATCCACAGTATACAGGGTGTGAAGATGTCTACGGCCATCCTAAGCTGAATGCGCCTGTTCTCGTCAGATCGCAGACTGCTACCCAGCTTCGGGCCTGGTAAGTACCAGCATGGGAGACTGGCTGGGAATCCCGTGTGCAGTTGACAATTTGCTCTGTCTCTGTTCCGATTCCGAAAATTATTTATTGATTCTTAAATCCACAGTATACAAAGTGTGAAGCTGTCAACCGCCATCCTAAGCTGAATGCGCCTGCTCTCATCAGATCGCAGACTGCTACCCAGCTTAGGGCCTGGTAAGTACCAGCATGGGAGACTGGCTGGGAATCCCGGGTGAAATTGACATTTTAATCTGTTGCCGCCTTCCGCTCCGATTCGGAAAATGATTTATTGATGCTTTAATCCACAATATACAGGGTGTGAAGCTGTCAACGGCCATCCTAAGCCTGAACGTGCCTGCTCTCCTCAGATCGCAGACTGCTGCCCGGCAGATACCGGCATGGGAGAGTGGCTGGCAATCCAAGGTGCCATTGACATTTTGCTCTGTTGCCGCCTTCTTCTCCGATTAATAAAAATATTTATTGATGCTTAAATCCACAATATACAAGGCGTAAAGATGTCAACAGCCATCCTAAGCTGAACGCGCCTGCTCTCGTCAGATCGCAGACTGCTACCCAGATTAGGGCCCAGTAAGTACCGACATGGGAGACTGGCTGGGAATCCCGGGTGCAGTTGACATTTTGCTCTGTTTCTGCTCCGATTCCGAAAATTATTTATTGATGCTTAAATCCACAGTATACAAAGTGTGAAGCTGTCAACGGCCATCCTAAGCTTAACACGCCTGCTCTCGTCAGATCGCAGACTGCTACCCAGCTTAGGGCCTGGTAAGTACCAGCATGGGAGACTGGCTGGGAATCCCGGCTGCAGTTGACATTTTACTCTGTTTCTGCTCCGATTCCGAAAATTTTTTATTGATGCTTAAATCCACAGTATACAAAGTGTGAAGCTGTCAACGGCCATTCTAAGCTGAACGCGCCTGCTCTCGTCAGATCGCAGACTGCTACCCAGCTTAGGGCCTGGTAAGTACCAGCATGGGAGACAGGCTGGGAATCCCGGGTGCAGTTGACATTTTAATCTGTTGCCGCCTTCCGCTCCGATTCGGAAAAGGATTTATTGATTCTTAAATCCACAATATACAGCGTGTGAAGCTGTCAATGGCCATCCTAAGCCTGAACGTGCCTGCTCTCCTCAGATCGCAGACTGCTGCCCGGCAGATACAGGCATGGGAGACTGGCTGGCAATCCAAGGTGCCATTGACATTTTGCTCTGTTGCCGCCTTCCTCTCCGATTAATAAAAATATTTATTGATGCTTAAATCCACAATATACAAGGCGTGAAGATGTCAATGGCCATCCTAAGCTGAACGCGCCTGCTCTCGTCAGATCGCAGACTGCTACCCAGCTTAGGGCCCAGTAAGTACCGGCATGGGAGACTGGCTGGGAATCCCGGGTGCAGTTGACATTTTGCTCTGTTGCCGCCTTCCGTTCCGATTCCGAAAAGGATTTATTGATGCTTAAACGCACAGTATAAAAAGCATGAAGCTTTCAATGGCCATCCTAAGCTGAACGCGCCTGCTCTTGTCAGATCACAGACTGCTACCCAGCTTAGGGCCCGGTAAGTACTGGCATGGGAGGCTGGCTGGGAATCCCGGTTGCCGTTGACATTTTGCTCTATTGCTCCGATTCCGAAAAGAATTTATTGATGCTTAAATCCACAGTATACAAGGTGTGAAGCTGTCGACGGCCATCCTAAGCTTAAAGCGCCTGCTCTCGTCAGATCGCAGACTGGTACAGATCTTAGGGCCCGGTAAGTACCGGCATGGGACACTGGCTGGGAATCCCGGCTGCCGTTGACATTTTGCTCTGTTGCCGCCTTCCGTTCCGATTCCGAAAAGGATTTATTGATGCTTAAATGCACAGTATAAAGGGCATGAAGCTGTCAACAGCCATCCTAAGCTGAACGCGCCTGCTCTAGTCAGATCGTAGACTGCTACCCAGCTTAGGGCCCCGTAAGTACCAGCATGGGAGACTGGCTGGGAATCTTAGGTGTTGTTGACATTTTGCTCTGTAGCTCTGTAGACATTTGCTCCGATTCCGAAAAGGATTTATTGATGCTTAAATCCACAGTATACAGGGTGTGAAGCCGTCTACGGCTATCCTAAGCTGAATGCGCCTGTTCTTGTCAGATCGCAGACTGCTGCCCGGCAAGTACGGGCATGGGAGACTGGCTGGCAATCCAAGGTGCTATTGACATTTTGCTCTGTTGCCGCCTTCCTCTCCGATTAAAAAAATATTTATTGATGCTTAAATCCACAATATACAGGGCGTGAAGATGTCAACGGCCATCCTAAGCTGAACGCGCCTGCTCTCGTCAGATCGCAGACTGCTACCCAGCTTAGGGCCCGGTAAGTACTGGCATGGGAGACTGGCTGGAAATCCCGGGTGCCGTTGACATTTTGCTCTATTGCTGCCTTCCGCTCCGATTCCGAAAATAATTTATTGATGCTTAAATCCACAGTATACAAGGTGTGAAGCTGTCGACGGCCATCCTAAGCTTAACGCGCCTGCTCTCGTCAGATCGCAGACTGGTACAGATCTTAGGGCCCGGTAAGTACCGGCATGGGACACTGGCTAGGAATGCCCGGCTGCCGTTGACATTTTGCTCTGTTGCCGCCTTCCGTTCCGATTCCGAAAAGGATTTATTGATGCTTAAATGCACAGTATAAAGGGCAAGAAGCTGTCAACGGCCATCCTAAGCTGAACGTGCCTGCTCTCGTCAGATCGCAGACTGCTACCCAGCTTAGGGCCCGGTAAGTAAAAGCATGGGAGACTGGCTGGGAATCCCAGGTGTAGTTGACATTTTGCTCTGTTGCCGCCTTCCGTTCCGATTCCGAAAAGGATTTATTGATGCTTAAATCCACAGTATACAGGGTGTGAAGATGTCTACGGCCATCCTAAGCTGAATGCGCCTGTTCTCGTCAGATCGCAGACTGCTACCCAGCTTCGGGCCTGGAAAGTACCAGCATGGGAGACTGGCTGGGAATCCCGAGTACAGTTGACATTTTGCTCTGTTTCTGCTCCGATTCCGAAAATTATTTATTGATGCTTAAATCCACAGTATACAAAGTGTAAAGCTGTCAACGGCCATCCTAAGCTGAACGCACCTGCTCTCGTCAGATCGCAGACTGCTAGGGCCTGGTAAGTACCAGCATGGGAGACTGGCCGTGAATCCCGGGTGCAGTTGACATTTTAATCTGTTGCCGCCTTCCGCTCCGATTCGGAAAAGGATTTATTGATGCTTAAATCCACAATATACAGGGTGTGAAGCTGTCAACGGCCATCCTAAGCCTGAACGTGCCTGCTCTCCTCAGATCGCAGACTGCTGCCCGGCAGATACCGGCATGGGAGACTGGCTGGCAATCCAAGGTGCCATTGACATTTTGCTCTGTTGCCGCCTTCTTCTCCGATTAATAAAAATATTTATTGATGCTTAAATCCACAATGTACAAGGCATAACGATGTCAACAGCCATCCTAAGCTGAACGCGCCTGCTCTCGTCAGATCGCAGACTGCTACCCAGCTTAGGGCCCAGTAATTACCGACATGGGAGACTGGCTGGGAATCCCGGGTGCAGTTGACATTTAGATCTGTTGTCGCCTTCCGCTCCGATTCGGAAAATGATTTATTGATGCTTAAATGCACAGTATAAAGGCTGTGAAGCTGTCAGCGGCCATCCTAAGCTGAACGCGCCTGCTCTTGTAAGATCGCAGACTGCTACCCAACTTAGGGCCCGGTAAGTACTGGCATGGGAGACTGGCTGGGAATCCCGGGTGCCGTTGACAATTTGCTCTATTGCTGCCTTCCGCTCCGATTCCGAAAATAATTTATTGATGCTTAAATGCACAGTATAAAAAGCATGAAGCTGTCAATGGCCATCCTAAGCTGAACGCGCCTTCTCTCGTCAGATCGCAGACTGCTACCCAGCTTAGGGCCCGGTAAGTACTGGCATGGGAGACTGGCTGGGAATCCCGGTTGACATTATGCTCTATTGCTGCCTTCCGCTCCGATTACGAAAATAATTTATTGATGCTTAAATCCACAGTATACAAGGTGTGAAGCTGTCGACGGCCATCCTAAGCTTAACGCGCCTGCTTTCGTCAGATCGCAGACTGGTACAGATCTTAGGGCCTGGTAAGTACCGGCATGGGACACTGGCTGGGAATCCCGTCTGCCGTTGACATTTTGCTCTGTTGCCACCTTCCGTTCCGATTCCGAAAAGGATTTATTGATGCTTAAATGCACAGTATACAAAGTGTGAAGCTGTCAACGGCCATCCTAAGCTGAACGCGCCTGCTCTCGTCAGATCGCAGACTGCTACCCAGCTTAGGGCCTGGTAAATACCAGCATGGGAGACTGGCTGGGAATCCCGGGTGCAGTTGACATTTTAATCTGTTGCCGCCTTTCGCTCCGATTCGGAAAAGGATTTATTGATGCTTAAATGCACAGTATAAAAAGCATGAAGCTGTCAATGGCCATCCTAAGCTGAACGCGCCTGCTCTCGTCAGATCGCAGACTGCTACGCAGCTTAGGGCCCAGTAAGTACCGGCATGGGAGACTGGCTGGGAATCCCGGGTGCAGTTGAAGTTTCGCTCTGTTGCCGCCTTCCGTTCCGATTCCAAAAAGGATTTATTGATGCTTAAATGCACAGTATAAAAAGCATGAAGCTGTCAATGGCCATCCTAAGCTGAACGCGCCTGCTCTCGTCAGATCGCAGACTGGTACAGATCTTGGGGCCCGGTAAGTATTGGCATGGGACACTGGCTGGGAATCCTTGCTGCCGTTGACATTTTGCTCTGTTGCCGCCTTCCTTTCCGGTTCCGGTTCCGGTTCCGATTCCGAAAAGGATTTATTGATGCTTAAATGCACAGTATAAAGGGCGAGAAGCTGTCAACGGCCATCCTAAGCTGAACGTGCCTGCTCTCGTCAGATCGCAGACTGCTACCCAGCTTAGGGCCCGGTAAGTACCAGCATGGGAGACTGGCTGGGAATCTCAGGTGTTGTTGACATTTTGCTCTGTAGCGTTGTAGACATTTTGCTCCGATTTCGAAAAGGATTTATTGATGCTTAAATCCACAATATACAGGGTGTGAAGCCGTCTACGGCTATCCTAAGCTGAATGCGCCTGTTCTTGTCAGATCGCAGACTGCTACCTGGCAAGTACGGGCATGGGAGACTGGCTGGCAATCCAAGGTGCTATTGACATTTTGCTCTGTTGCCGCCTTCCTCTCCGATTAAAAAAAATATTTATTGATGCTTAAATCCACAGTATACAAGGCATGAAGATGCCAACGGCCATCCTAAGCTTAACGCGCCTCCTCTCGTCAGATCGCAGACTGCTACCCAGCTTGGGGCCCGGTAAGTACTGGCATGGGAAACTGGCTGGGAATCCCGGGTGCCGTTGACATTTTGCTCTATTGCTGCCTTCCGCTCCGATTCCGAAAAGAATTTATTGATGCTTAAATCCACAGTATACAAGGTGTGAAGCTGTCGACGGCCATCCTAAGTTTAACGCGCCTGCTCTCGTCAGATCGCAGACTGGTACAGATCTTACGGCCCGGTAAGTACCGGCATGGGACACTGGCTGGGAATCCCGGCTGCCGTTGACATTTTGCTCTGTTGCCGACTTCCGTTCCGATTCCGAAAAGGATTTATTGATGCTTAAATGCACAGTATAAAGGGCGAGAAGCTGTCAACGGCCATCCTAAGCTGAACGTGCCTGCTCTCGTCAGATCGCAGACTGCTACCCAGCTTAGGGCCCGGTAAGTACCAATATGAGAAACTGGCTGGGAATCCCAGGTGTCGTAGACATTTTGCTCTGTTGCCGCCTTCCGCTCCGATTCCGAAAAGGATTTATTGATGCTTAAATCTACAGTATATAGGGTGTGAAGATGTCTACGGCCATCCTAAGCTGAATGCGCCTGTTCTCGTCAGATCTCAGACTGCTACCCAGCTTCGGGCCTGGTAAGTACCAGCATGGGAGACTGGCTGGGAATCCCGAGTACAGTTGACATTTTGCTCTGTTTCTGCTCCGATTCCGAAAATTATTTATTGATGCTTAAATCCACAGTATACAAAGTGTGAAGATGTCAACGGCCATCCTAAGCTGAATGCGCCTGCTCTCGTCAGATTGCAGACTGCTACCCAGCTTAGGGCCTGGTAAGTACCAGCATGGGAGACTGGCTGGGAATCCCGGGTGTAGTTGACATTTTAATCTGTTGCCGCCTTCCGCTCCGATTCGGAAAAGGATTTATTGATGCTTAAATCCACAATATACAGGGTGTTAAGCTGTCAACGGCCATCCTAAGCCTGAACGTGCCTGCTCTCCTCAGATCGCAGACTGCTGCCCGGCAGATACCGGCATGGGAGACTGGCTGGCAATCCAAGGTGCCATTGACATTTTGCTCTGTTGCCGCCTTCTTCTCCGATTAATAAAAATATTTATTGATGCTTAAATCCACAATATACAAAGCGTAAAGATGTCAACAGCCATCCTAAGCTGAACGCACCTGCTCTCGTCAGATCGCAGACTGCTACCCAGCTTAGGGCCCAGTAAGTACCGGCATGGGAGACTGGCTGGGGATCCCGGGTGCAGTTGACATTTTGCTCTGTTGCCGCCTTCCGCTCCAATTCGGAAAAGGATTTATTGATGCTTAAATGCACAGTATAAAGGGCATGAAGCTGTCAACGGCCATCCTAAGCTGAACGCGCCTGCTCTCGTCAGATCGCAGACTGCTAACCAGCTTAGGGCCCGGTAAGTACCAGCATGGGAGACTGGCTGGGAATCCCAGGTGTTGTTGACATTTTGCTCTGTAGCCGCCTTCCGCTCCGATTCCGAAAAGGATTTATTGATGCTTAAATCCACAGTATACAGGGTGTGAAGCCGTCTACGGCTATCCTAAGCTGAATGTGCCTGTTCTTGTCAGATCGCAGACTGCTGCCCGGTAAGTACGGGCATGGGAGACTGGCTGGCAATCCAAGGTGCTATTGACATTTTGCTCTGTTGCCGCCTTCCTCTCTGATTCCGAAAAGGATTTATTGATGCTTAAATGCACAGTATAAAAAGCATGAAGCTGTCAATGGCCATCCTAAGCTGAACGCGCCTGCTCTCGTCAGATCGCAGACTGCTACCCAGCTTAGGGCCCGGTAAGTACTGGCATGGGTGACTGCCTGGGAATCCCGGGTGCCGTTGACATTTTGCTCTATTGCTGCCTTCCGCTCCGATTCCGAAAATAATTAATTGATGCTTAAATCCACAGTATACAAGGTGTGAAGCTGTCGACGGCCATCCTAAGCTTAACGTGCCTGCTCTCGTCAGATCGCAGACTGGTACAGATCTTAGGGCCCGGTAAGTACCGGCATGGAAGACTGGCTGGGAATCCCGGCTGCCGTTGACATTTTGCTATTTTGCCGCCTTCCGTTCCGATTCCGAAAAGGATTTATTGATGCTTAAATGCACAGTATAAAGGGCGAAAAGCTGTCAACGGCCATCCTAAGCTGAACGCGCCTGCTTTTGTCAGATCGCAGACTGCTACCCAGTTTAGGGCCCGGTAAGTGCCAGCATGGGAGACTGGCTGGGCATCCCAGGTGTCGTTGACATTTTGCTCTGTTGCCGCCTTACGCCCGATTCCGAAAAGGATTTATTGATGCTTAAATCCACAGTATACAGGGTGTGAAGGTGTCTACGGCCATCCTAAGCTGAATGCGCCTGTTCTCGTCAGATCGCAGACTGCTACCCAGCTTCGGGCCTGGTAAGTACCAGCATGGGAGACTGGCTGGGAATCCCGGGTGCAATTGACATTTTGCTCTGTTTCTGCTCCGATTCCGAAAATTATTTATTGATGCTTAAATCCACAGTATACAAAGTGTGAAGCTGTCAACGGCCATCCAAAGCTGAACGCGCCTGCTCTCGTCAGATCGCAGACTGCTACCCAGCTTAGGGCCTGGTAAGTACCAGCATGGGAGACTGGCTGGGAATCCCGGGTGCAGTTGACATTTTAATCTGTTTCTGCTCTGATTCAGAAAAGGATTTATTGATGCTTAAATCCACAATATACAGGGTGTGAAGCTGTCAACGGCCGTCCTAAGCTGAACGCGCCTGCTCTCGTTAGATCGCAGACTGCTACTCAGCTTAGGGCCCAGTAAGTACCAGCATGGGAGACTGGCTGGGAATCCCAGGTGTCGTTGACATTTTGCTCTGTTGCCGCCTTCCGCTCCGATTCAAAAAAGGATTTATTGATGCTTAAATCCACAGTATACAGGGTGTGAAGATGTCTACGGCTATCCTAAGCTGAATGCGCCTGTTCTCGTCAGATCGCAGACTGCTACCCAGCTTCGGGCCTGGTAAGTACCAGCGTGGGAGACTGGCTGGGAATCCCGGGTGCAGTTGACATTTTGCTCTGTTTCTGCTGCGATTCCGAAAATTATTTATTGATGCTTAAATCCACAGTATACAAAGTGTGAAACTGTCAACGGCCATCCTAAGCTGAACGCGCCTGCTCTCGTCAGATCGCAGACTGCTACCTAGCTTAGGGCCTGGTAAGTACCAGCATGGGAGACTGGCTGGGAATCCCGGGTGCAGTTGACATTTTAATCTGTTGCCGCCTTCCGCTCCGATTCGGAAAAGGATTTTTTGATGCTTAAATCCACAATATACAGGGTGTGAAGCTGTCAACGGCCATCCTAAGCCTGAACGTGCCTGCTCTCCTCAGATCGCAGACTGTTGCCCGGCAGTTACCGGCATGGGAGACTGGCTGGCAATCCAAGGTGCCATTGACATTTTGCTCTGTTGCCGCCTTCCTCTCCGATTAATAAAAATATTTATTGATGCTTAAATCCACAATATACAAGGCGTGAAGATGTCAACGGCCATCCTAAGCTGAACGCGCCTGCTCTCGTCAGATCGCAGACTGCTACCCAGCTTAGGGCCCAGTAAGTACCGGCATGGGAGACTGGCTGGGAAACCCGGATGCAGTTGACATTTTGCTCTGTTGCCGCCTTCCGTTCCGATTCCGAAAAGGATTTATTGATGCTTAAATGCACAGTATAAAAAGCATGAAGCTGTCAATGGCCATCCTAAGCTGAACGTGCCTGCTCTCGTCAGATCGCAGACTGCTACCCAGCTTAGGGCCCGGTAAGTACTGGCATGGGAGACTGGCTGGGAATCCCGGTTGACATTTTGCTCTATTGCTGCCTTCCGCTCCGATAACGAAAATAATTTATTGATGCTTAAATCCACAGTATACAAGGTGTGAAGCTGTCGACGGCCATCCTAAGCTTAACGCGCCTGCTCTCGTCAGATCGCAGACTGCTACCCAGCTTAGGGCCCGGTAAGTACAAGCATGAGAGACTGGCTGGGAATCCCAGGTGTCGTAGACATTTTGCTCTGTTGCCGCCTTCCGCTCCGATTCCGAAAAGGATTTATTGATGCTTAAATCCACAGTATAAAGGGTGTGAAGATGTCTACGGCCATCCTAAGCTGAATGCGCCTGATCTCGTCAGATCGCAGACTGCTACCCAGCTTAGGGCCCGGTAAGTACCAGCATGGGAGACTGGCTGGGAATCCTGGGTGCAGTTGACATTTTAATCTGTTGCCGCCTTCCGCTCCGATTCGGAAAAGGATTTATTGATGCTTAAATCCACAATATACAGGGTGTGAAGCTGTCAACGGCCATCCTAAGCCTGAACGTGCCTGCTCTCCTCAGATCGCAGACTGCTGTCCGGCAGATACCGGCATGGGAGACTGGCTGGCAATCCAAGGTGCCATTGACATTTTGCTCTGTTGCCGCCTTCTTCTCCGATTAATAAAAATATTTATTGATGCTTAAGTCCACAATATACAAGGCGTAAAGATGTCAACAGCCATCCTATGCTAAACGCGCCTCCTCTCGTCAGATCGCAGACTGCTACCCAGCTTAGGGCCCAGTAAGTACCGGCATGGGAGACTGGCTGGGAATCCCGGGTGCAGTTGACATTTTGCTCTGTTGCCGCCTTCCGCTCCGATTCGGAAAAGGATTTATTGATGCTTAAATGCACAGTATAAAGGGAGTGAAGCTGTCAACGGCCATCCTAAGCTGAACGCACCTGCTCTCGTCAGATCGCAGACTGCTACCCAGCTTAGGGCCCGGTAAGTACCAGCATGGGAGACTGGCTTTGAATCCCAGGTGTTGTTGACATTCTGCTCTGTAGCTGCCTTCTGCTCCGATTCCGAAAAGGATTTATTGATGCTTAAATCCACAGTATACAGGGTGTGAAGCCGTCTACGGCTATCCTAAGCTTAATGTGCCTGTTCTTGTCAGATCGCAGACTGTTGCCCGGCAAGTACGGGCATGGGAGACTGGCTGGCAATCCAAGGTGCTATTGACATTTTGCTCTGTTGCCGCCTTCCTCTCTGATCCCGAAAAGGATTTATTGATGCTTAAATGCACAGTATAAAAAGCATGAAGCTGTCAATGGCCATCCTAAGCTGAACGCGCCTGCTCTCATCAGATCGCAGACTGCTACCCAGCTTAGGGCCTGGTAAGTACTGGCATGGGAGACTGGCTGGGAATCCCGGGTGCCGTTGACATTTTGCTCTATTGCTGCCTTCCGCTCCGATTCCGAAAATAATTTATTGATGCTTAAATCCACAGTATACAAAGTGTGAAGCTGTCGACGGCCATCCTAAGCCTGAACGTGCCTGCTCTCCTCAGATCGCAGACTGCTGCCCGGCAGTTACCGGCATGGGAGACTGGCTGGCAATCCAAGGTGCCATTGACATTTTGCTCTGTTGCCGCCTTCCTCTCCGATTAATAAAAATATTTATTGATGCTTAAATCCACAATATACAAGGCGTGAAGATGTCAATATCCATCCTAAGTTGAACGTGCCTGCTCTCGTCAGATCGCAGACTGCTACCCAGCTTAGGGCCCAGTAAGTACCGGCATGGGAGACTGGCTGGGAATCCCGGGTGCAGTTGCCATTTTGCTCTGTTGCCGCCTTCCGTTCCGATTCCGAAAAGGATTTATTGATGCTTAAATGCACCGTATAAAAAGCATGAAGCTGTCAATGGCCATCCTAAGCTGAACGCGCCTGCTCTTGTCATATCACAGACTGCTACCCAGCTTAGGGCCCGGTAAGTACTGGCATGGGAGGCTGGCTGGGAATCCCGGTTGCCGTTGACATTTTGCTCTATTGCTCCGATTCCGAAAAGAATTTATTGATGCTTAAATCCACAGTATACAAGGTGTGAAGCTGTCGACGGCCATCCTAAGCTTAACGCGCCTGCTCGCGTCAGATCGCAGACTGGTACAGATCTTAGGGCCCGGTAAGTACCGGCATGGGAGACTGGCTGGGAATCCCAGGTGCAGTTGACATTTTGCTATTTTGCCGCCTTCCGTTCCGATTCCGAAAAGGATTTATTAATGCTTAAATGCACAGTATAAAGGGCGAAAAGCTGTCAACGGCCATCCTAAGCTGAACGCGCCTGCTCTTGTCATATCGCAGACTGCTACCCAGTTTAGGGCCCGGCAAGTACCAGCATGGGAGACTGGCTGGGAATCCCAGGTGTCGTTGACATTTTGCTTTGTTGCCGCCTTCCGCTCCGATTCCAAAAAGGATTTATTGATGCTTAAATCCACAGTATACAGGGTGTGAAGTTGTCTACGGCCATCCGAAGCTGAATGCGCCTGTTCTCGTCAGATCGCAGGCTGCTACCCAGCTTCGGGCCTGGTAAGTACCAGCATGGGAGACTGTCTGGGAATCCCGGGTGCAGTTGACATTTTGCTCTGTTTCTGCTCCGATTCCGAAAATTATTTATTGATGCTTAAATCCACAGTATACAAAGCGTGAAACCGTCATCGGCCATCCTAAGCTGAACGCGCCTGCTCTCGTCAGATCGCAGACTGCTACCCAGCGTAGGGCCTGGTAAGTACCAGCATGGGAGACTGGCTGGGAATCCCGGGTGCAGTTGACATTTTAATCTGTTGCCGCCTTCCGCTCCGATTCGGAAAAGGATTTATTAATGCTTAAATCCACAATATACAGGGTGTGAAGCTGTCAACGGCCATCCTAAGCCTGAACGTGCCTGCTCTCCTCAGATCGCAGACTGCTGCCCGGCAGTTACCGGCATGAGAGACTGGCTGGCAATCCAAGGTGCCATTGACATTTTGCTCTGTTGCCGCCTTCCTCTCCGATTAATAAAAATATTTATTGATGCTTAAATTCACAATATACAAGGCGAGAAGATGTCAACGGCCATCCTAAGCTGAACGCGCCTGCTCTCGTCAGATCGCAGACTGCTACCCAGCTTAGGGCCCAGTAAGTACCAGCATGGGAGACTGGCTGGGAATCCCGGGTGCAGTTGACATTTTGCTCTGTTGCCGCCTTCCGTTCCGATTCCGAAAAGGATTTATTGATGCTTAAATGCATAGTATAAAAAGCATAAAGCTATCAATGGCCATCCTAAGCTGAACGTGCCTGCTCTCGTCAGATCGCAGACTGCTACCCAGCTTAGGGCCCGGTAAGTACTGGCATGGGAGACTGGCTGGGAATCCCGGCTGCCGTTGACATTTTGCTCTGTTGCCGCCTTCTGTTCCAATTCCGAAAAGGATTTATTGATGCTTAAATGCACAGTATACAAAGTGTGAAGCTGTCAACGGCCATCCTAAGCTGTACGCGCCTGCTCTCGTCAGATCGCAAACTGCTACCCAGCTTCGGGCATGGTAAGTACCAGCATGGGAGACTGGCTGGGAATCCCGGGTGCAGTTGACATTTTGCTCTGTTTCTGCTCCGATTCCGAAAATTATTTATTGATGCTTAAATCCACAGTATACAAAGCGTGAAACTGTCAACGGCCATCCTAAGCTGAACGCGCCTGCTCTCGTCAGATCGCAGACTGCTACCCAGCTTCGGGCATGGTAAGTACCAGCATGGGAGACTGGCTGGGAATCCCGGGTGCAGTTGACATTTTGCTCTGTTTCTGCTCCGATTCCGAAAATTATTTATTGATGCTTAAATCAACAGTATACAAAGTGTGAAGCTGTCAACGGCCATCCTAAGCTGAACGCGCCTGCTCTCCTCAGATCACAGACTGCTGCCCGGCAGTTACCGGCATGGGAGACTGGCTGGCAATCCAAGGTGCCATTGACATTTTGTTCTGTTGCCGCCTTCCGCTCCGATTCGGAAAAGGATTTATTGATGCTTAAATCCACAATATACAGGGTGTGAAGCTTTTAACGGCCATCCTAAGCCTGAACGTGCCTGCTCTCCTCAGATCGCAGACTGCTGCCCGGCAGTTAGCGGCATGGGGGACTGGCTGGCAATCCAAGTTGCCATTGACATTTTGCTCTGTAGCCGCCTTCCGCTCCGATTCCGAAAATGCTTTATTGATGCTTAAATCCACAGTATACAGGGTGTGAAGCCGTCTACGGCTATCCTAAGCTGAATGTGCCTGTTCTTGTCAGATCGCAGACTGCTGCACGGCAAGTACGGGCATGGGAGACTGGCTGGCAATCCAAGGTGCTGTTGACATTTTGCTCTGTTGCCGCCTTCCTCTCCGATTAAAAAAATATTTATTGATGCTTAAATCCACAGTATACAAGGCGTGAAGATGTCAACGGCCATCCAAAGCTTAACGCGCCTGCTCTCGTCAGATCGCAGACTGCTACCCAGCTTCGGGCCCGGTAAGTACTGGCATGGGAGACTGGCTGGGAATCCCGGGTGCCGTTGACATTTTGCTCTATTGCTGCCTTCCGCTCCGATTCCGAAAATAATTTATTGATGCTTAAATCCACAGTATACAAGGTGTGAAGCTGTCGACGGCCATCCTAAGCTTAACGCGCCTGCTCTCGTCAGATCGCAGACTGGTAAACTAGCAGACTGGTTCCGATTCCGAAAAGGATTTATTGATGCTTAAATGCACAGTATAAAGGACGAGAAGCTGGCAACGGCCAACCTAAGCTGAACGCGCCTGCTCTAGTTAGATAGCAGACTGGTACAGATCTTAGGGCCCGGTAAGTACCGGCATGGGACACTGGCTGGGAATCCCGGCTGCCGTTGACATTTTGCTCTGTTGCCGCCTTCCGTTCCGATTCCTAAAAATGATTTATTGATGCTTAAATGCACAGTATACAAAGTGTGAAGCTGTCAACGGCCATCCTAAGCTGAACGCGCCTGCTCTCGTCAAATAGCAGACTGCTACCCAGCTTAGGGCCTGGTAAGTACCAGCATGGGAGACTGGCTGGGAATCCCGGGTGCAGTTGACATTTTAATCTATTGCCGCCTTCCGCTCCGATTCGGAAAAGGATTTATTGATGCTTAAATGCACAGTATAAAGGGCATGAAGCTGTCAACGGCCATCCTAAGCTGAACGCGCCTGCTCTCGTCAGATCGCAGACTGCTACCCAGCTTAGGGCCCGGTAAGTACCAGCATGGGAGACTGGCTGGGAATCGCAGGTGTTGTTGACATTTTGCTCTGTAGCCGCCTTCCGCTCCGATTCCGAAAAGGATTTATTGATGCTTAAATCCACAGTATACAGGGTGTGAAGCCGTCTACGGCTATCCTAAGCTGAATGTGCCTGTTCTTGTCAGATCGCAGACTTCTGCCCGGCAAGTACGGGCATGGGAGACTGGCTGGCAATCCAAGGTGCTATTGACATTTTGCTCTGTTGCCGCCTTCCTCTCTGATTCCGAAAAGGATTTATTGATGCTTAAATCCACAGTATACAGGGTGTGAAGCCGTCTACGGCTATCCTAAGCTGAATGCGCCTGTTCTTGTCAGATCGCAGACTGCTGCCCGGCAAGTACGGGCATGGGAGACTGGCTGGCAATCCAAGTTGCTATTGACATTTTGCTCTGTTGCCGCCTTCCTCTCCGATTAAAAAAATATTTATTGATGCTTAAATGCACAGTATACAAAATGTGAAGCTGTCAACGGCCATCCTAAGCTGAACGCACCTGCTCTTGTCAGATCGCAGACTGCTACCCAGCTTCGGGCCCGGTAAGTACTGGCATGGGAGACTGGCTGGGAATCCCGGTTGCCGTTGACATTCTGCTCTATTGCTGCCTTCCGCTCCGATTCCGAAAATAATTTATTGATGTTTAAATCCACAGTATACAAGGTGTGAAGCTGTCAACGGCCATCCTAAGCTGAACGCGCCTGCTCTCGTCAGATTGCAGACTGCTACCTAACTTAGGGCCCGGTAAGTACCAGCATGGGAGACTGGCTGGGAATCCCAGGTGTCGTTGACATTTTGCTCTGTTGCCGCCTTCCGCTCCGATTCCGAAAAGGATTTATTGATGCTTAAATCCACAGTATACAGGGTGTGAAGATGTCTACGGCCATCCTAAGCTGAATGCGCCTGTTCTTGTCAGATCGCAGACTGCTACCCAGCTTCGGGCATGGTAAGTACCAGCATGGGAGACTGGCTGGGAATCCCGGGTGCAGTTGACATTTTGCTCTGTTTCTGCTCCGATTCCGAAAATTATTTATTGATGCTTAAATCCACAGTATACAAAGTGTGAAGCTGTCAACGGCCATCCTAAGCTGAACGCGCCTGCTCTCCTCAGATCGCAGACTGCTGCCCGGCAGTTACCGGCATGGGAGACTGGCTGGCAATCCAAGGTGCCATTGACATTTTGTTCTGTTGCCGCCTTCCGCTCCGATTCGGAAAAGGATTTATTGATGCTTAAATCCACAATATACAGGGTGTGAAGCTGTCAACGGCCATCCTAAGCCTGAACGTGCCTGCTCTCCTCAGATCGCAGACTGCTGCCCGGCAGTTAGCGGCATGGGAGACTGGCTGGCAATCCAAGGTGCCATTGACATTTTGCTCTGTAGCCGCCTTCCGCTCCTATTCCGAAAATGATTTATTGATGCTTAAATCCACAGTATACAGGGTGTGAAGCCGTCTACGGCTATCCTAAGCTGAACGCGCCTGCTCTGGTCAGATCGCAGACTGCTACCCAGCTTAGGGCCCGGTAAGTACCAGCATGGGAGACTGGCTGGGAATATCAGGTGTTGTTGACATTTTGCTCTGTAGCTCTGTAAACACTTTGCTCCGATTCCGAAAAGGATTTATTGATGCTTAAATCCACAGTATCCACAGTATACAGGGTGTGAAGCCGTCTACGGCTATCCTAAGCTGAATGTGCCTGTTCTTGTCAGATCGCAGACTGCTGCCCGGCAAGTACGGGCATGGGAGACTGGCTGGCAATCCAAGGTGCTGTTGACATTTTGCTCTGTTGCCGCCTTCCTCTCCGATTAAAAAAATATTTATTGATGCTTAAATCCACAGTATACAAGGCGTGAAGATGTCAACGGCCATCCTAAGCTGAACGCGCCTGCTCTCGTCAGATCGCAGACTGCTACCCAGCTTCGGGCCCGGTAAGTACTGGCATGGGAGACTGGCTGGGAATCCCGGGTGCCGTTGACATTTTGCTCTATTGCTGCCTTCCGCTCCGATTCCGAAAATAATTTATTGATGCTTAAATCCACAGTATACAAGGTGTGAAGCTGTCGACGGCCATCCTAAGCTTAACGCGCCTGCTCTCGTCAGATCGCAGACTGGTACAGATCTTAGGGCCCGGTAAGTACCGGCATGGGACACTGGCTGGGAATCCCGGCTGCCGTTGACATTTTGTTCTGTTGCCGCCTTCCGTTCCGATTCCGAAAAGGATTTATTGATGCTTAAATGCACAGTATACAAAGTGTGAAGCTGTCAACGGCCATCCTAAGCTGAACGCGCCTGCTCTCGTCAGATCGCAGACTGCTACCCAGCTTAGGGCCTGGTAAGTACAAGCATGGGAGACTGGCTGGGAATCCCGGGTGTAGTTGACATTTTAATCTGTTGCCGCCTTCCGCTCCGATTCCGAAAAGGATTTATTGATGCTTAAATGCACAGTATAAAGGCCGTGAAGCTGTCAACGGCCATCCTAAGCTGAACGCGCCTGCTCTCGTCAGAGCGCAGACTGCTACCCAGCTTAGGGCCCGGTAAGTACCAGCATGGGAGACTGGCTGGGAATCTCAGGTGTAGTTGACATTTTGCTCTGTAGCTCTGTAGACATTTTGCTCCGATTCCGAAAAGGATTTATTGATACTTAAATCCACAATATACAGGGTGTGAAGCCATCTACGGCTATCCTAAGCTGAATGCGCCTGTTCTTGTCAGTTCGCAGACTGCTGCCCGGCAAGTACGGGCATGGGAGACTGGCTGGCAATCCAAGGTGCTATTGACATTTTGCTCTGTTGCCGCCTTCCTCTCCGATTAAAAAAAATATTTATTGATGCTTAAATCCACAGTATACAAGACGTGAAGTTGTCAACGGCCATCCTAAGCTGAACGCGCCTGCTCTCGTCAGATCGCAGACTGCTACCCAGCTTAGGGCCCGGTAAGTACTGGCAGTTGACATTTTGCTCTATTGCTGACTTCCGCTCCGATTCCGAAAATAATTTATTGATGCTTAAATCCACAGTATAAAAGGTGTGAAGCTGTCGACGGCCATCCTAAGTTTAACGCGCCTGCTATCGTCAGATCGCAGACTGGTATAGATCTTAGGGCCCGGTAAGTACCGGCATGGGACACTGGCTGGGAATCCCGGCTGCCGTTGACATTTTGCTCTGTTGCCGCCTTCCGTTCCGATTCCGAATAGGATTTATTGATGCTTAAATGCACAGTATAAAGGGCAAGAAGCTGTCAACGGCCATCCTAAGCTGAACGCGCCTGCTCTCGGCAGATCGCAGACTGCTACCCAGCTTAGGGCCCGGTAAGTACCAGCATGGGAGACTGGCTGGGAATCCCAGGTGTCGTAGACATTTTGCTCTGTTGCCGCCTTCCGCTCCGATTCCGAAAAGGATTTATTGATGCTTAAATCCACAGTATATAGGGTGTGAAGATGTCTACGGCCATCCTAAGCTGAATGCGCCTGTTCTCGTCAGATTGCAGACTGCTACCCAGCTTCGGGCCCAGTAAGTACCAGCATGGGAGACTGGCTGGGAATCCCGAGTGCAGTTGACATTTTGCTCTGTTTCTGCTCCGATTCCGAAAATTATTTATTGATGCTTAAATCCACAGTATACAAAGTGTGAAGCTGTCAACAGCCATCCTAAGCTGAACGCGCCTGCTCTCCTCAGATCGCAGACTGCTGCCCGGCAGTTACCGGCATGGGAGACTGGCTGGCAATCCAAGGTGCCATTGACATTTTGTTCTGTTGCCGCCTTCCTCTCCGATTAAAAAAAATATTTATTGATGCTTAAATCCACAGTATACAAGGCATGAAGTTGTCAACGGCCATCCTAAGCTGAACGCGCCTGCTCTCGTCAGATCGCAGACTGCTACCCAGCTTAGGGCCCGGTAAGTACTGGCATGGGAGACTGGCTGGGAATCCCGGGTGCATTTGACATTTTAATCTGTTGCCGCCTTCCGCTCCGATTCGGAAAAGGATTTATTGATGCTTAAATCCACAATATACAGGGTGTGAAGCTGTCAACGGCCATCCTAAGCTTAACGCGCCTGCTCTCGTCAGATCGCAGACTGGTACAGATCTTAGGGCCCGGTAAGTACCGGCATGGGACACTGGCTGGGAATGCCCGGCTGCCGTTGACATTTTGCTCTGTTGCCGCCTTCCGTTCCGATTCCGAAAAGGATTTATTGATGCTTAAATGCACAGTATAAAGGGAGAGAAGCTGTCAACGGCCATCCTAAGCTGAACGCGCCTGCTCTCGTCAGATCGCAGACTGTTACCCAGCTTAGGGCCCGGTAAGTAACAGCATGGGAGACTGGCTGGGAATCCCAGGTGTCGTTGACATTTTGCTCTGTTGCCGCCTTCCGTTCCGATTCCGAAAAGGATTTATTGATGCTTAAATGCACAGTATACAAAGTGTGAAGCTGTCAACGGCCATCCTAAGCTGAACGCGCCTGCTCTCGTCAGATCGCAGACTGATACCCAGCTTAGGGCCTGGTAAGTACCAGCATGGGAGACTGGCTGGGAATCCCGGGTGCAGTTGACATTTTGCTCTGTTGCCGCCTTCCTCTCCGATTAAAAAAAATATTTATTGATGCTTAAATCCACAGTATACAAGGCTTGAAGATGTCAACGGCCATCCTAAGCTATCGTCAGATCGCAGACTGCTACCCAGCTTAGGGCCCGGTAAGTACTGGCATGGGAGACTGGCTGGGAATCCTGGGTGCCGTTGACATTTTGCTCTGTTGCCGCCTTCCGATCCGATTCCGAAAAGGATTTATTGATGCTTAAATCCACAGTATACAGGGTGTGAAGATGTCTACGGCCATCCTAAGCTGAATGCGCCTGTTTTTGTCAGATCACAGACTGCTACCCAGCTTCGGGCCCAGTAAGTACCAGCATGTGAGACTGGCTGGGAATCCCGAGTGCAGTTGACATTTTGCTCTGTTTCTGCTCCGATTCCGAAAAGGATTTATTGATGCTTAAATGCACAGTATAAAGGGCAAAAAGCTGTCAACGGCCATCCTAAGCTGAACGCGCCTGCGCTCGTCAGATCACAGACTGCTACCCAGTTTAGGGCCCGGTAAGTACCAGCATGGGAGACTGGCTGGGAATCCCAGGTGTCGTTGACATTTTGCTCTGTTGCCGCCTTCTGCTCCGATTCCGAAAAGGATTTATTGATGCTTAAATGCACAGTATAAAAAGCATGAAGCTGTCAATGGCCACCCTAAGCTGAACGTGCCTGCTCTCGTCAGATCGCAGACTGCTACCCAGCTTAGGCCCGGTAAGTACTGGCATGGGAGACTGGCTGGGAATCCCGGTTGCCATTGACATTTTGCTCTATTGCTCGAATTCCGAAAAGAATTTATTGATGCTTAAAT
The DNA here is from genome assembly GCF_029499605.1 of Hyla sarda. Lineage (NCBI taxonomy): Eukaryota > Metazoa > Chordata > Amphibia > Anura > Hylidae > Hyla > Hyla sarda. The sequence goes on from NW_026610418.1 coordinate 117,890, forward strand.
CCACAGTATACAAGGTGTGAAGCTGTCGACGGCCATCCTAAGCTTAACGCGCCTGCTCTCGTCAGATCGCAGACTGGTACAGATCTTAGGGCCCGGTAAGTACCGGCATGGGACACTGGCTGGGAATGCCCGGCTGCCGTTGACATTTTGCTCTGTTGCCGCCTTCCGTTCCGATTCCGAAAAGGATTTATTGATGCTTAAATGCACAGTAGAAAGGGCAAGGAGCTGTCAACGGCCATCCTAAGCTGAACACGCCTACTCTCGTCAAATCGCAGAGTGCTACCCAGCTTAGGGCCCGGTAAGTAACAGCATGGGAGACTGGCTGGGAATCCCAGGTGTCGCTGCCATTTTGCTCTGTTGCCGCCTTTCGCTCCGATTCCGAAAAGGATTTATTGATGCTTAAATCCACAGTATACAGGGTGTGAAGCCATCTACGGCTATCCTAAGCTGAATGTGCCTGTTCTTGTCAGATCGCAGACTGCTGCCCGGCAAGTACGGGCATGGGAGACTGGCTGGCAATCCCAGGTGCTATTGCCATTTTGCTCTGTTGCCGCCTTCCTCTCCGATTCCGAAAAGGATTTATTGATGCTTAAATGCACAGTATACAAGGCGAGAAGATGTCTACGGCCATCCTAAGATGAATGCGCCTGTTCTCGTCAGATCGCAGACTGCTACCCAGCTTCGGGCCCGGTAAGTAACAGCATGGGAGACTGGCTGGGAATCCCGAGTGCAGTTGACATTTTGCTCTGTTTCTGCTCCGATTCCAAAAATTATTTATTGATGCTTAAATCCACAGTATACAAAGTGTGAAGCTGTCAACGGCCATCCTAAGCTGAACGCGCCTGCTCTCGTCAGATCGCAGACTGCTAACCAGCTTAGGGCCTGGTAAGTACCAGCATGGGAGACTGGCTGGGAATCCCGGGTGCAGTTGACATTTTAATCTGTTGCCGCCTTCCGCTCCGATTCGGAAAAGGATTTATTGATACTTAAATCCACAGTATACAGGGTGTGAAGCCATCTACGGCTATCCTAAGCTGAATGTGCCTGTTCTTGTCAGATCGCAGACTGCTGCCCGGCAAGTACGGGCATGGGAGACTGGCTGGCAATCCCAGGTGCTATTGCCATTTTGCTCTGTTGCCGCCTTCCTCTCCGATTCCGAAAAGGATTTATTGATGCTTAAATGCACAGTATACAAGGCGAGAAGATGTCAACGGCCGTCCTAAGCTGAACGCGCCTGCTCTCGTCAGATCGAAGACTGCTACTCAGCTTTGGGCCTGGTAAGTACCAGCATGGTAGACTGGCTGGGAATCCCGGGTGCAGCTGACATTTTGCTCTGTTTCTGCTCCGATTCCGAAAATTATTTATTGATGCTTAAATCCACAGTATACAAAGTGTGAAGCTGTCAACGGCCATCCTAAGCTGAACGCACCTGCTCTCGTCAGATCGCAGACTGCTACCCAGCTTAGGGCCTGGTAAGTACCAGCATGGGAGACTGGCTAAGAATCCCGGGTGCAGTTGATATTTTAATCTGTTGCCGCCTTCCGCTCCGATTTGGAAAAGGATTTATTGATGCTTAAATCCACAATATACAGGGTGTGAAGCTGTCAACGGCCATCCTAAGCCTGAACATGCCTGCTCTCCTCAGATCGCAGACTGCTGCCCGGCAGTTACCGGCATGGGAGACTGGCTGGCAATCCAAGGTGCCATTGATATTTTGCTCTGTTGCCGCCTTCCTCTCCGATTAATAAAAATATTTATTGATGCTTAAATCCACAATATACAAGGCGTGAAGATGTCAACGGCCATCCTAAGCTGAACGTGCCTGCTCTCGTCAGATCGCAGACTGCTACCCAGCTTAGGGCCCAGTAAGTACCGGCATGGGAGACTGGCTGGGAATCCCGGATGCAGTTGACATTTTGCTCTGTTGCCGCCTTCCGTTCCGATTCCGAAAAGGATTTATTGATGCTTAAATGAACAGTATAAAAAGCATGAAGCAGTCAATGGCCATCCTAAGCTGAACGCGCCTGCTCTAGTCAGATCGCAGACTGCTACCCAGCTTAGGGCCCGGTAAGTACTGGCATGGGAGACTGGCTGGGAATCCCGGTTGCCGTTAACGTTTTGCTCTATTGCTGCCTTCCGCTCCAATTCCGAAAATAATTTATTGATGCTTAAATCCACAGTATACAAGGTGTGAAGCTGTCGACGGCCATCCTAAGCTTAACGCGCCTGCTCTCGTCAGATCGCAGACTGGTACAGATCTTAAGGCCCGGTAAGTACCGGCATGGGACACTGGCTGGGAATCCCGGCTGCCGTTGACATTTTGCTCTGTTGCCGCCTTCCGTTCCGATTCCGAAAAGGATTTATTGATGCTTAAATGCACAGTATACAAAGTGTGAAGCTGTCAACGGCCATCCTAAGCTGAACGCGCCTGCTCTCGTCAGATCGCAGACTGATACCCAGCTTAGGGCCTGGTAAGTACCAGCATGGGAGACTGGCTGGGAATCCCCGGTGCAGTTGACATTTTGCTCTGTTGCCGCCTTCCTCTCCGATTAAAAAAAATATTTATTGATGCTTAAATCCACAGTATACAAGGCTTGAAGTTGTCAACGGCCATCCTAAGCTGAACGCGCCTGCTCTCGTCAGATCGCAGACTGCTACCCAGCTTAGGGCCCGGTAAGTACTGGCATGGGAGACTGGCTGGGAATCCTGGGTGCCGTTGACATTTTGCTCTATTGCTGCCTTCCGCTCCGATTCAGAAAAGAATTTATTGATGCTTAAATCCACAGTATACAAGGTGTGAAGCTGTCGACGGCCATCCTAAGCTTAACGCGCCTGCTCTCGTCAGATCGCAGACTGGTACAGATCTTAGGGCCCGGTAAGTACCGGCATGGGACACTGGCTGGGAATCCCGACTGCCGTTGACATTTTGCTCTGTTGCCGCCTTCCGTTCCGATTCCGAAAAGGATTTATTGATGCTTAAATGCACAGTATAAAGGGCAAAAATCTGTCAACGGCCATCCTAAGCTGAACGCGCCTGCTCTCATCAGATCGCAGACTGCTACCCAGCTTAGGGCCCGGTAAGTACCAGCATGGGAGACTGGCTGGGAATCCCAGGTGTCGTTGACATTTTGCTCTGTTGCCGCCTTCCGATCCGATTCCGAAAAGGATTTATTGATGCTTAAATCCACAGTATACAGGGTGTGAAGATGTCTACGGCCATCCTAAGCTGAATGCGCCTGTTCTCGTCAGATCACAGACTGCTACCCAGCTTCGGGCCCAGTAAGTACCAGCATGTGAGACTGGCTGGGAATCCCGAGTGCAGTTGACATTTTGCTCTGTTTCTGCTCCGATTCCGAAAATTATTTATTGATGCTTAAATCCACAGTATACAAAGTGTGAAGCTGTCAACGGTCATCCTAAGCTGAACGCGCCTGCTCTCGTCAGGTCGCAGACTGCTACCCAGCTTAGGGCCTGGTAAGTACCAGCATGGGAGACTGGCTGGGAATCCCAGGTGCAGTTTACATTTTAATCTGTTGCCGCCTTCCGCTCCGATTCGGAAAAGGATCTATTGATGCTTAAATCCACAATATACAGGGTGTGAAGCTGTCAACGGCCATCCTAAGCCTGAACGTGCCTGCTCTCCTCAGATCGCAGACTGCTGCCCGGCAGATACCGGCATGGGAGACTGGCTGGCAATCCAAGGTGCCATTGACATTTTGCTCTGTTGCCGCCTTCTTCTCCGATTAATAAAAATATTTATTGATGCTTAAATCCACAATATACAAGGCGTAAAGATGTCAACGGCCATCCTAAGCTGAACGCTCCTGCTCTCGTCAGATCGCAGACTGCTACCCAGCTTAGGGCCCAGTAAGTACCGGCATGGGAGACTGGCTGGCAATCCCGGGTGCAGTTGACATTTTGCTCTGTTGCCGCCTTCCGCTCCGATTCGGAAAAGGATTTATTGATGCTTAAATGCACAGTATAAAGGGCATGACACTGTCAACGGCCATCGTAAGCTGAACGCGCCTTCTCTCGTCAGATCGCAGACTGCTACCCAGCTTAGGGCCCGGTAAGTACCAGCATGGGAGACTGGCTGGGAATCCCAGGTGTTGTTGACATTTTGCTCTGTAGCCGCCTTCCGCTCCGATTCCGAAAAGGATTTATTGATGCTTAAATCCACAGTATACAGGGTGTGAAGCCGTCTACGGCTATCCTAAGCTGAATGTGCCTGTTCTTGTCAGATCGCAGACTGCTGCCCGGCAAGTACGGGCATGGGAGACTGGCTGGAAATCCAAGGTGCTATTGACATTTTGCTCTGTTGCCGCCTTTCTCTCCGATTCCGAAAAGGATTTATTGATGCTTAAATGCACAGTATAAAAAGCTTGAAGCTGTCAATGGCCATCCTAAGCTGAACGCGCCTGCTCTCGTCAGATCGCAGACTGCTACCCAGCTTAGGGCCCGGTAAGTACTGGCATGGGAGACTGGCTGGGAATCCCGGGTGCCGTTGACATTTTGCTCTATTGCTGCCTTCCGCTCCGATTCCGAAAAGAATTTATTGATGCTTAAATCCACAGTATACAAGGTGTGAAGCTGTCGACGGCCATCCTAAGCTGAACGCGCCTGCTCTCGTCAGATCGCAGACTGGTACAGATCTTAGGGCTCAGTAAGTACCGGCATGGGAGACTGGCTTGGAATCCCAGGTGTCGTTGACATTTTGCTCTGTTGCCGCCTTCCGCTCTGATTCCGAAAAGGATTTATTGATGCTTAAATCCACAGTATACAAAACTTGAAGCTGTCAACGGCCATCCTAAGATGAATGCGCCTGTTCTCGTCAGATCGCAGACTGCTACCCAACTTCGGGCCTGGTAAGTAACATCATGGGAGACTGGCTGGGAATCCCGAGTGCAGTTGACATTTTGCTCTGTTTCTGCTCCGATTCCGAAAATTATTTATTGATGCTTAAATCCACAGTATACAAAGTGTGAAGCTGTCAACGGCCATCTTAAGCTGAACGCGCCTGCTCTTGTCAGATCGCAGACTGCTAACCAGCTTAGGTCCTGGTAAGTACCAGCATGGGAGACTGGCTGGGAATCCCGGGTGCAGTTGACATTTTAATCTGTTGCCGCCTTCCGCTCCGATTTGGAAAAGGATTTATTGATGCTTAAATCCACAATATACAGGGTTTGAAGCTGTCAACGGCAATCCTAAGCCTGAACGTGCCTGCTCTCCTCAGATCGCAGACTGCTGCCCGTCAGTTACCGGCATGGGAGACTGGCTGGCAATCCAAGGTGCCATTGATATTTTGCTCTGTTGCCGCCTTCCTCTCCGATTAATAAAAATATTTATTGATGCTTAAATCCACAATATACAAGGCGTGAAGATGTCAACGGCTCTCGTCAGATCGCAGACTGCTACCCAGCTTAGGGCCCAGTAAGTACCGGCATGGGAGACTGGCTGGGAATCCCAGGTGCAGTTGACATTTTGCTCTGTTGCCGCCTTCCGTTCCGATTCCGAAAAGGATTTATTGATGCTTAAATGCACAGTATAAAAAGCATGAAGCAGTCAATGGCCATCCTAAGCTGAACGCGCCTGCTCTAGTCAGATCGCAGACTGCTACCCAGCTTAGGGCCCGGTAAGTACTGGCCCGGTAAGTACTGGCATGGGAGACTGGCTGGGAATCCCGGGTGCCGTTGCCATTTTGCTCTATTGCTGCCTTCCGCTCCGATTCTCGAAAATAATTTATTGATGCTTAAATCCACAGTATACAAGGTGTGAAGCTGTCGACGGCCATCCTAAGCTTAACGCGCCTGCTCTTGTCAGATCGCAGACTGGTACAGATCTTAGGGCCCGGTTAGTACCGGCATGGGACACTGGCTGGGAATCCCGGCTGCCGTTGACATTTTGCTCTGTTGCCGCCTTCCGTTCCGATTCCGAAAAGGATTTATTGATGCTTAAATGCACAGTATAAAGGGCAAAAAGCTGTCAACGGCCATCCTAAGCTGAACGCGCCTGCTCTCGTCAGATCACAGACTGCTACCCAGCTTAGGGCCCGGTAAGTACCAGCATGGGAGACTGGCTGGGAATCCCAGGTGTCGTTGACATTTTGCTCTGTTGCCGCCTTCCGCTCCGATTCCGAAAAGGATTTATTGATGCTTAAATCCACAGTATACAGGGTGTGAAGCCGTCTACGGCTATCCTAAGCTGAATGCGCCTGTTCTTGTCAGATCGCAGACTGCTGCCCGGCATGTACGGGCATGGGAGACTGGCTGGCAATCCAGGGTGCTATTGACATTTTGCTCTGTTGCCGCCTTCCTCTCCGATTAAAAAAAATATTTTTTGATGCTTAAATCCACAGTATACAAGGCGTGAAGATGTCAACGGCCATCCTAAGCTGAACGCGCCTGCTCTCGTCAGATCGCAGACTGCTACGCAGCTTAGGGCCCAGTAAGTACTGGCATGGGAGACTGGCTGGGAATCCCGGGTGCAGTTGCCATTTTGCTCTGTTGCCGCCTTCCGTTCCGATTCCGAAAAGGATTTATTGATGATTAAATGCACAGTATAAAAAGCATGAAGCTGTCAATGGCCGTCCTAAGCTGAACTCGCCTGCTCTTGTCAGATCGCAGACTGCTACCCAGCTTAGGGCCCGGTAAGTACTGGCATTTGAGACTGGCTGGGAATCCCGGGTGCTGTTGACATTTTGCTCTATTGCTGCCTTCCGCTCCGATTCCGAAAAGAATTTATTGATGCTTAAATCCACAGTATACAAGGTGTGAAGCTGTCGACGGCCATCCTAAGCTTAACGCGCCTGCTCTTGTCAGATCGCAGACTGGTACAGATCTTAGGGCCCGGTAAGTACCGGCATGGGACACTGGTTGGGAATCCCGGCTGCCGTTGACATTTTGCTCTGTTGCCGCCTTCCGTTCCGATTCCGAAAATGATTTATTGATGCTTAAATGCACAGTATAAAGGGCGAGAAGCTGTCAACGGCCATCCTAAGCTGAACGCGCCTGCTCTCGGCAGATCGCAGACTGCTACCCAGCTTAGGGCCCGGTAAGTACCAGCATGGGAGACTGGCTGGGAATCCCAGGTGTCGTTGACATTTTGCTCTGTTGCCGCCTTCCGATCCGATTCCGAAAAGGATTTATTGATGCTTAAATCCACAGTATACAGGGTGTGAAGATGTCTACGGCCATCCTAAGCTGAATGCGCCTGTTCTCGTCAGATCACAGACTGCTACCCAGCTTCGGGCCCAGTAAGTACCAGCATGTGAGACTGGCTGGGAATCCCGAGTGCAGTTGACATTTTGCTCTGTTTCTGCTCCGATTCCGAAAATTATATATTGATGCTTAAATCCACAGTATACAAAGTGTGAAGCTGTCAACGGTCATCCTAAGCTGAACGCGCCTGCTCTCGTCAGGTCGCAGACTGCTACCCAGCTTAGGGCCTGGTAAGTACCAGCATGGGAGACTGGCTGGGAATCCCAGGTGCAGTTGACATTTTAATCTGTTGCCGCCTTCCGCTCCGATTCGGAAAAGGATCTATTGATGCTTAAATCCACAATATACAGGGTGTGAAGCTGTCAACGGCCATCCTAAGCCTGAACGTGCCTGCTCTCCTCAGATCGCAGACTGCTGCCCGGCAGATACCGGCATGGGAGACTGGCTGGCAATCCAAAGTGCCATTGACATTTTGCTCTGTTGCCACCTTCTTCTCCGATTAATAAAAATATTTATTGATGCTTAAATCCACAATATACAAGGCGTAAAGATGTCAACGGCCATCCTAAGCTGAACGCTCCTGCTCTCGTCAGATCGCAGACTGCTACCCAGCTTAGGGCCCAGTAAGTACCGGCATGGGAGACTGGCTGGCAATCCCGGGTGCAGTTGACATTTTGCTCTGTTGCCGCCTTCCGCTCCGATTCGGAAAAGGATTTATTGATGCTTAAATGCACAGTATAAAGGGCATGACACTGTCAACGGCCATCGTAAGCTGAACGCGCCTGCTCTCGTCAGATCGCAGACTGCTACCCAGCTTAGGGCCCGGTAAGTACCAGCATGGGAGACTGGCTGGGAATCCCAGGTGTTGTTGACATTTTGCTCTGTAGCCGCCTTCCGCTCCGATTCCGAAAAGGATTTATTGATGCTTAAATCCACAGTATACAGGGTGTGAAGCCGTCTACGGCTATCCTAAGCTGAATGTGCCTGTTCTTGTCAGATCGCAGACTGCTGCCCGGCAAGTACGGGCATGGGAGACTGGCTGGAAATCCAAGGTGCTATTGACATTTTGCTCTGTTGCCGCCTTTCTCTCCGATTCCGAAAAGGATTTATTGATGCTTAAATGCACAGTATAAAAAGCATGAAGCTGTCAATGGCCATCCTAAGCTGAACGCGCCTGCTCTCATCAGATCGCAGACTGCTACCCAGCTTAGGGCCCGGTAAGTACTGGCATGGGAGACTGGCTGGGAATCCCGGGTGCCGTTGACATTTTGCTCTATTGCTGCCTTCCGCTCCGATTCCGAAAAGAATTTATTGATGCTTAAATCCACAGTATACAAGGTGTGAAGCTGTCGACGGCCATCCTAAGCTGAACGCGCCTGCTCTCGTCAGATCGCAGACTGGTACAGATCTTAGGGCTCAGTAAGTACCGGCATGGGAGACTGGCTGGGAATCCCGGCTGCCGTTGACATTTTGCTCTGTTGCCGCCTTCCGTTCCGATTCCGAAAAGGATTTATTGATGCTTAAATGCACAGTATAAAGGGCAAAAAGCTGTCAACGGCCATCCTAAGCTGAACGCGCCTGCTCTCGTCAGATTACAGACTGCTACCCAGCTTAGGGCCCGGTAAGTACCAGCATGGGAGACTGGCTGAGAATACCAGGTGTCGTTGACATTTTGCTCTGTTGCCGCCTTCCGCTCCGATTCCGAAAAGGATTTATTGATGCTTAAATCCACAGCATACAAAGCGTGAACCTGTCAACGGCCATCCTAAGATGAATGCGCCTGTTCTCGTCAGATCGCAGACTGCTACCCAACTTCGGGCCTGGTAAGTAACGTCATGGGAGACTGGCTGGGAATCCCGAGTGCAGTTGACATTTTGCTCTGTTTCTGCTCCGATTCCGAAAATTATTTATTGATGCTTAAATCCACAGTATACAAAGTGTGAAGCTGTCAACGGCCATCTTAAGCTGAACGCGCCTGCTCTTGTCAGATCGCAGACTGCTAACCAGCTTAGGTCCTGGTAAGTACCAGCATGGGAGACTGGCTGGGAATCCCGGGTGCAGTTGACATTTTAATCTGTTGCCGCCTTCCGCTCCGATTTGGAAAAGGATTTATTGATGCTTAAATCCACAATATACAGGGTTTGAAGCTGTCAACGGCAATCCTAAGCCTGAACGTGCCTGCTCTCCTCAGATCGCAGACTGCTGCCCGTCAGTTACCGGCATGGGAGACTGGCTGGCAATCCAAGGTGCCATTGATATTTTGCTCTGTTGCCGCCTTCCTCTCCGATTAATAAAAATATTTATTGATGCTTAAATCCACAATATACAAGGCGTGAAGATGTCAACGGCCATCCTAAGCTGAACGTGCCTGCTCTCGTCAGATCGCAGACTGCTACCCAGCTTAGGGCCCAGTAAGTACCGGCATGGGAGACTGGCTGGGAATCCCAGGTGCAGTTGACATTTTGCTCTGTTGCCGCCTTCCGTTCCGATTCCGAAAAGGATTTATTGATGCTTAAATGCACAGTATAAAAAGCATGAAGCAGTCAATGGCCATCCTAAGCTGAACGCGCCTGCTCTAGTCAGATCGCAGACTGCTACCCAGCTTAGGGCCCGGTAAGTACTGGCATGGGAGACTGGCTGGGAATCCCGGGTGCCGTTGCCATTTTGCTCTATTGCTGCCTTCCGCTCCGATTCTCGAAAATAATTTATTGATGCTTAAATCCACAGTATACAAGGTGTGAAGCTGTCGACGGCCATCCTAAGCTTCACGCGCCTGCTCTTGTCAGATCGCAGACTGGTACAGATCTTAGGGCCCGGTTAGTACCGGCATGGGACACTGGCTGGGAATCCCGGCTGCCGTTGACATTTTGCTCTTTTGCCGCCTTCCGTTTCGATTCCGGAAAGGATTTATTGATGCTTAAATCCACAGTATACAGGGTATGAAGATGTTTACGGCCATCCTAAGCTGAATGCGCCTGTTCTCGTCAGATCGCAGACTGCTACCCAGCTTCGGGCCTGGTAAGTACCAGCATTCGAGACTGGCTGGGAATCCCGGGTGCAGTTGACATTTTGCTCTGTTTCTGTTCCGATTCCGAAAATTATTTATTGATGCTTAAATCCACAGTATACACAGTATACAAAGTGTGAAGCTGTCAACGGCCATCCTAAGCTGAACGCGCCTGCTCACGTCAGATTGCAGACTGCTACCCAGCTTAGGGCCTGGTAAGTACCAGCATGGGAGACTGGCTGGGAATCCCGGGTGCAGTTGACATTTTAATCTGTTGCCGCCTTCCGCTCCGATTCGGAAAAGGATTTATTGATGCTTAAATCCACAATATACAGGGTGTGAAGCGGTCAACGGCCATCCTAAGCCTGAATGTGCCTGCTCTCCTCAGATCGCAGACTGCTGCCCGGCAGATACCGGCATGGGAGACTGGCTGGCAATCCAAGGTGCCATTGACATTTTGCTCTGTTGCCGCCTTCCTCTCCGATTAATAAAAATATTTATTGATGCTTAAATCCACAATATACAAGGCGTAAAGATGTCAACGGCCATCCTAAGCTGAACGCGCCTGCTCTCGTCAGATCGCAGACTGCTACCCAGCTTAGGGCCCAGTAAGTACCGGCATGGGAGGCTGGCTGGGAATCCCGGGTGCAGTTGACATTTTGCTCTGTTGCCGCCTTCCGTTCCGATTCCGAAAAGGATTTATTGATGCTTAAATGCACAGTATAAAAATCATGAAGCTGTCAATGGCCATCCTAAGCTGAACGCGCCTGCTCTCGTCAGATCACAGACTGCTACCCAGCTTAGGGCCCGGTAAGTACTGGCATGGGAGACTGGCTGGGAATCCCGGTTGCCATTGACATTTTGCTCTATTGCTGCCTTCCGCTCCGATTCCGAAAATAATTTATTGATGCTTAAATCCACAGTATACAAGGTGTGAAGCTGACGACGGCCATCCTAAGCTTAACGCGCCTGCTCTCGTCAGATCGCAGACTGGTACAGATCTTAGGGACCGGTAAGTACCGGCATGGGAGACTGGCTGGGAATCCCGGCTATCGTTGACATTTTGCTCTGTTGCCGCCTTCTGTTCCGTTCCGATTCCGAAAAGGATTTATTGATGCTTAAATGCACAGTATACAAAATGTGAAGCTGTCAACGGCCATCCTAAGCTGAACGCGCCTGCTGTCGTCAGATCGCAGACTGATACCCAGCTTAGGGCCTGGTAAGTACCAGCATGGGAGACTGGCTGGGAATCCCGGGTGCAGTTGACATTTTAATCTGTTGTCGCCTTCCGCTCAGATTCGGAAAAGGATTTCTTGATGCTTAAATGCACAGTATAAAGGTCGTGAAGCCGTCAACGGCCATCCTAAGCTGAACGCGCCTGCTCTCGTCAGATCGCAGATTGCTACCCAGCTTAGGGCCCGGTAAGTACCAGCATGGGAGACTGGCTGGGAATCCCAGGTGTTGCTGACATTTTGCTCTGTAGCCGCCTTCCGCTCCGATTCAGAAAAGGATTTATTGATGCTTAAATCCACAGTGGACAGGGTGTGAAGCCGTCTACGGCTATGCTAAGCTGAATGTGCCTGTTCTTGTCAAATCGCAGACTTCTGCCCTGCAAGTACGGGCATGGGAGACTGGCTGGCAATCCAAGGTGCTATTGACATTTTGCTCTGTTGCCGCCTTCCTCTCCGATTCCGAAAAGGATTTATTGATGCTTAAATGCACAGTATAAAGGGCGTGAAGCTGTCAACGGCCATCCTAAGCTGAACGCGCCTGCTCTCGTCAGAGCGCAGACTGCTACCCAGCTTAGGGCCCGGTAAGTACCAGTATGGGAGGCTGGCTGGGAATATCAGGTGTTGTTGACATTTTGCTCTGTAGCTCTGTAGACATTTTGCTCCGATTCCGAAAAGGATTTATTGATGCTTAAATCCACAGTATACAGGGTGTGAAGCCGTCTACGGCTATCCTAAGCTGAATGCGCCTGTTCTTGTCAGATCGCAGACTGCTGCCCGGCAAGTACGGGCATGGGAGACTGGCTGGCAATCCAAGGTGCTATAGAAATTTTGCTCTGTTGCCGCCTTCCTCTCCGATTAAAAAAAATATTTATTGATGCTTAAATCCACAGTATACAAGGCGTGAAGATGTCAACGGCCATCCTAAGCTGAACGCGCCTGCTCTCGTCAGATCGCAGACTTCTACGCAGCTTAGGGCCCGGTAAGTACTGGCATGGGAGACTGGCTGGGAATCCCGGGTGCTGTTGACATTTTGCTCTATTGCTGCCTTCCGCTCCGATTCCGAAAATAATTTATTGATGCTTAAATCCACAGTATACAAGTTGTGAAGCTGTCGACGGCCATCCTAAGCTTAACGCGCCTGCTCTCGTCAGATCGCAGACTGGTACAGATCTTAGGGCCCGGTAAGTACCGGCATGGGACACTGGCTGGGAATCCCGGCTGCCGTTGACATTTTGCTCTGTTGCCGCCTTCCGTTCCGATTCCGAAAAGGATTTATTGATGCTTAAATGCACAGTATAAAGGGCGAGAAGCTGTCAACGGCCATCCTAAGCTGAACGCGCCTGCTCTTGTCAGATCGCAGACTGCTACCCAGCTTAGGGCCTGGTAAGTACCAGCATGGGAGACTGGCTGGGAATCCCAAGTGTCGTTGACATTTTGCTCTGTTGCCGCCTTCCGCTCCGATTCCGAAAAGGATTTATTGATGCTTAAATCCACAGTATACAGGGTGTGAAGATGTCTACGGCCATCCTAAGCTGAATGCGCCTGTTCTCGTCAGATCGCAGACTGCTACCCAGCTTCGGGCCTGGTAAGTACCAGCATGGGAGACTGACTGGGAATCCCGTGTGCAGTTGACAATTTGCTCTGTCTCTGTTCCGATTCCGAAAATTATTTATTGATTCTTAAATCCACAGTATACAAAGTGTGAAGCTGTCAACCGCCATCCTAAGCTGAATGCGCCTGCTCTCATCAGATCGCAGACTGCTACCCAGCTTAGGGCCTGGTAAGTACCAGCATGGGAGACTGGCTGGGAATCCCGGGTGAAATTGACATTTTAATCTGTTGCCGCCTTCCGCTCCGATTCGGAAAATGATTTATTGATGCTTTAATCCACAATATACAGGGTGTGAAGCTGTCAACGGCCATCCTAAGCCTGAACGTGCCTGCTCTCATCAGATCGCAGACCGCTGCCCGGCAGATACCGGCATGGGAGAGTGGCTGGCAATCCAAGGTGCCATTGACATTTTGCTCTGTTGCCGCCTTCCTCTCCGATTAATAAAAATATTTATTGATGCTTAAATCCACAATATACAACGCGTAAAGATGTCAACGGCCATCCTAAGCTGAACGCGCCTGCTCTCGTCAGATCGCAGACTGCTATCCAGCTTAGGGCCCAGTAAGTACCGGCATGGGAGACTGGCTGGGAATCCCGGGTGCAGTTGACATTTTGCTCTGTTGCCGCCTTCTGTTCCGTTCCGATTCCGAAAAGGATTTATTGATGCTTAAATGCACAGTATACAAAGTGTGAAGCTGTCAACGGCCATCCTAAGCTGAACGCGCCTGCTGTCGTCAGATCGCAGACTGATACCCAGTTTAGGGCCTGGTAAGTACCAGCATGGGAGACTGGCTGGGAATCCCGGTTGCAGTTGACTTTTTAATCTGTTGCCGCCTTCCGCTCCGATTCCGAAAAGGATTTATTGATGCTTAAATCCTTAGTATACAGGGTGTGAAGCCGTCTACGGCTATTCTAAGCTGAATGTGCCTGTTCTTGTCAGATCACAGACTGCTGCCCGGCAAGTACAGGCATGGGAGACTGGCTGGCAATCCAAGGTGCTATTGACATTTTGCTATGTTGCCGCCTTCCTCTCTGATTCCGAAAAGGATTTATTGATGCTTAAATGCACAGTATAAAGGGCAAGAAGCTGTCAACGGCCATCCTAAGCTGAACGCGCCTGCTCTGGTCAGATCGCAGACTGCTACCCAGCTTAGGGCCCGGTAAGTACCAGCATGGGAGACTGGCTGGGAATATCAGGTGTTGTTGACATTTTGCTCTGTAGCTCTGTAGACACTTTGCTCCGATTCCGAAAAGGATTTATTGATGCTTAAATCCACAGTATCCACAGTATCCACAGTATCCACAGTATCCACAGTATCCACAGTATCCACAGTATACAGGGTGTGAAGCCGTCTACGGCTATCCTAAGCTGAATGCGCCTGTTCTTGTCAGATCGCAGACTGCTGCCCGGCAAGTACGGGCATGGGAGACTGGCTGGCAATCCAAGGTGCTATTGACATTTTGCTCTGTTGCCGCCTTCCTCTCCGATTAAAAAAAATATTTATTGATGCTTAAATCCACAGTATACAAGGCGTGAAGATGTCAACGGCCATCCTAAGATGAACACGCCTGCTCTCGTCAGATCGCAGACTGCTACGCAGCTTAGGGCCCAGTAAGTACCAGCATGGGAGACTGGTTGGGAATCTCAGGTGTTGTTGACATTTTGCTCTGTAGCTCTGTAGACATTTTGCTCCAATTCCGAAAAGGATTTATTGATGTTTGAAATCACAGTATACAGGGTGTGAAGCCGTCTACGGCTATCCTAAGCTGAATGTGCCTGTTCTTGTCAGATCGCAGACTGCTGCCCGGCAAGTACGGGCATGGGAGACTGGCTGGCAATCCAAGGTGCTATTGACATTTTGCTCTGTTGCCGCCTTCCTCTCCGATTAAAAAAATATTTATTGATGCTTAAATCCACAGTATACAAGGTGTGAAGATGTCAATGGCCATCCTAAGCTGAACGCGCCTGCTCTCGTCAGATCGCAGACTGCTACGCAGCTTAGGGCCCAGTAAGTACCGGCATGGGAGACTGGCTGGGAATCCCGGGTGCAGTTGACATTTTGCTCTGTTGCCGCCTTCCGTTCCGATTCCGAAAAGGATTTATTGATGCTTAAATGCACAGTATAAAAAGCATGAAGCTGTCAATGGCCATCCTAAGCTGAACGCGCCTGCTCTCGTCAGATCGCAGACTGGTACTGATCTTAGGGCCCGGTAAGTACCGGCATGGGACACTGGCTGGGAATCCTGGCTGCCGTTGACATTTTGCTCTGTTGCCGCCTTCCGTTCCGATTCCGAAAAGGATTTATTGATGCTTAAATGCACAGTATAAAGGGCGAAAAGCTGTCAACGTCCATCCTAAGCTGAACGCGCCTGCTCTTGTAAGATCGCAGACTGCTACCCAACTTCGGGCTTGGTAAGTACCAGCATGGGAGACTGGCTGGGAATACCGGGTGCAGTTGACATTTTGCTCTGTTTCTGCACCGATTCCGAAAATTATTTATTGATGCTTAAATGCACAGTATACAAAGTGAGAAGCTGTCAACGGCCATCCTAAGCTGAACGCGCCTGCTCTCGTCAGATCGCAGACTGCTACCCAGCTTAGGGCCTGGTAAGTACCAGCATGGGAGACTGGCTGGAATCCCGGGTGCAGTTGACATTTTAATCTGTTGCCGCCTTCCGCTCCGATTCGGAAAAGGATTTATTGATGCTTAAATCCACAATATACAGGGTGTGAAGCTGTCAACGGCCATCCTAAGCTGAACGTGTCTGCTTTCCTCAGATCGCAGACTGCTGCCCGGCAGATACCGGCATGGGAGACTGGCTGGCAATCCAAGGTGCCATTGACATTTTGCTATGTTGCCGCCTTCCTCTCCGATTAATAAAAATATTTATTGATGCTTAAATCCACAATATACAAGGCGTGAACATGTGAACGGCCATCCTAAGCTGAACGCGCCTGCTCTCGTCAGCTCGCAGACCGCCACCCAGCCTAGGGCCCAGGAAGAACCGGCATGGGAGACTGGCTGGGAATCCCGGGTGCAGTTGACATTTTGCTCTGTTGCCGCCTTCCGTTCCGATTCCGAAAAGGATTTATTGATGCTTAAATCCACAGTATAAAAATCATGAAGCTGTCAATGGCCATCCTAAGCTGAACGTGCCTGCTCTCGTCAGATCGCAGACTGCTACACAGCTTAGGGCCCGGTAAGTATTGGCATGGGACACTGGCTGGGAATCCTGGTTGCCGTTGACATTTTGCTCTATTGCTGCCTTCCGCTCCGATTCCGAAAATAATTTATTGATGCTTAAATCCTCAGTATACAAGGTGTGAAGCTGTCG
This sequence comes from Hyla sarda, assembly GCF_029499605.1. Classification (NCBI taxonomy): domain Eukaryota; kingdom Metazoa; phylum Chordata; class Amphibia; order Anura; family Hylidae; genus Hyla; species Hyla sarda. The sequence continues at coordinate 134,294 of NW_026610418.1, forward strand.
ACGGCCATCCTAAGCTTAACGCGCCTGATCTCGTCAGATCGCAGACTGGTACAGATCTTAGGGACCGGTAAGTACCGGCATGGGAGACTGGCTGGGAATCCCGGCTATCGTTGACATTTTGCTCTGTTGCCGCCTTCTGTTCCGTTCCGATTCCGAAAATTATTTATTGATGCTTAAATCCACAGTATACAAAGTGTGAAGCTGTCAACGGCCATCCTAAGCTGAACGCGCCTGCTCTCGTCAGATCGCAGACTGCCAACCAGCTTAGGGCCTGGTAAGTACCAGCATGGGAGACTGGCTGGGAATCCCGGGTGCAGTTGACATTTTAATCTGTTGTCGCCTTCCGCTCAGATTCGGAAAAGGATTTATTGATGCTTAAATGCACAGTATAAAGGTCGTGAAGCCGTCAACGGCCAGCCTAAGCTGAACGCGCCTGCTCTCGTCAGATCGCAGACTGCTACCCAGCTTAGGGCCCGGTAAGTACCAGCATGGGAGACTGGCTGGGAATCCCAGGTGTTGTTGACATTTTGCTCTGTAGCCGCCTTCCGCTCCGATTCCGAAAAGGATTTATTGATGCTTAAATCCACAGTAGACAGGGTGTGAAGCCGTCTACGGCTATGCTAAGCTGAATGTGCCTGTTCTTGTGAGATCGCAGACTTCTGCCCTGCAAGTACGGGCATGGGAGACTGGCTGGCAATCCAAGGTGCTATTGACATTTTGCTCTGTTGCCGCCTTCCTCTCCGATTCCGAAAAGGATTTATTGATGCTTAAATGCACAGTATAAAGGGCGTGAAGCTGTCAACGGCCATCCTAAGCTGAACGCGCCTGCTCTCATCAGAGCGCAGACTGCTGCCCAGCTTAGGGCCCGGTAAGTACCAGCATGGGAGACTGGCTGGGAATCCCAGGTGTTGTTGACATTTTGCTCTGTAGCCACCTTCCGCTCCGATTCCGAAAAGGATTTATTGATGCTTAAATCCACAGTATACAGTGTGTGAAGCCGTCTACGGCTATCCTAAGCTGAATGTGCCTGTTCTTGTCAGATCGCAGACTGCTGGCGGCAAGTACGGGCATGGGAGACTGGCTGGCAATCCAAGGTGCTATTGACATTTTGCTCTGTTGCCGCCTTCCTCTCCGATTAAAAAAAATATTTATTGATGCTTAAATCCACAGTATACAAGGCGTGAAGATGTCAACGGCCATCCTAAGCTGAACGCGCCTGCTCTTGTCAGATCGCAGATTGCTACGCAGCTTAGGGTCCAGTAAGTACCGGCATGGGAGACTGGCTGGGAATCCCGGGTGCAGTTGACGTTTTGCTCTGTTGCCGCCTTCCGTTCCGATTCCGAAAAGGATTTATTGATGCTTAAATGCACAGTATAAAAAGCATGAAGCTGTCAATGGCCATCCTAAGCTGAACGCGCCTGCTCTCGTCAGATCGCAGACTGCTACCCAGCTTAGGGCCCGGTAAGTATTGGCATGGGAGACTGGCTGGGAATCCCGGGTGCCGTTGACATTTTGCTCTATTGCTGCCTTCAGCTCCGATTCCGAAAATAATTTATTGATGCTTAAATCCACAGTATACAAGGTGTGAAGCTGTCGACGGCCATCCTAAGCTTAACGCGCCTGCTCTCGTCAGATCGCAGACTGGTACAGATCTTAGGGCCTGGTAAATACCGGCATGGGACACTGGCTGGGAATCCCGGCTGCCGTTGACATTTTGCTCTGTTGCCGCCTTCCGTTCCGATTCCGAAAAGGATTTATTGATGCTTAAATGCACAGTATAAAGGGCAAGCAGCTGTCAACGGCCATCCTAAGCTGAACGCACCTGCTCTCGTCAGATCGTAGACTGATACCCAGCTTAGGGCCCGGTAAGTACCAGCATGGGAGACTGGCTTGGAATCCCAAGTGTCATTGACATTTTGCTCTATTGCTACCTTCCGCTCCGATTCCGAAAAGGATTTATTAATGCTTAAATCCACAGTATACAGGGTGTGAAGAGGTCTACGGCCATCCAAAGCTGAATGCGCCTGTTCTCTTCAGATCGCAGACTGCTACCCAGCTTCGGGCCTGGTAAGTACCAGCATGAGAGACTGGCTGGGAATCCCGGGTGCAGTTGACATTTTGCTCTGTTTCTGTTCAGTTTCCGAAAATTATTTATTGATGCTTAAATCCACAGTATACAAAGTGTGAAGCTGTCAACGGCCATCCTAAGCTGAACGCGCCTGCTTTCGTCAAATCGCAGACTGCTACCCAGCTTAGGGCCTGGTAAGTACCAGCATGGGAGACTTGCCGTGAATCCCGGGTGCAGTTGACATTTTAATCTGTTGCCGCCTTCCGCTCCGATTCCGAAAAGGATTTATTGATGCTTAAATCCACAGTATACAGAGTGTGAAGCCGTCTATGGCTATCCTAAGCTGAATGTGCCTGTTCTTGTCAGATCGCAGACTGCTGCCCGGCTATTGACATTTTGCTCTGTTGCCGCCTTCCTCTCTGATTCCGAAAAGGATTTATTGATGCTTAAATGCACAGTATAAAAAGCATGAAGCTGTCAATGGCCATCCTAAGCTGAACGCGCCTGCTCTCATCAGATCACAGACTGCTACCCAGCTTAGGGCCCGGTAAGTACTGGCGTGGGAGACTGCCTGGGAATCCCGGGTGCCGTTGACATTTTGCTCTATTGCTGCCTTCCGCTCCGATTCCGAAAATATTTTATTGATGCTTAAATCCACAGTATACAAGGTGTGAAGCTGTCGACGGCCATCCTAAGCTTAACGCGCCTGCTCTCGTCAGCTCGCAGACTGGTACAGATCTTAGGGCCCGGTAAGTACCGGCATGGGAGACTGGCTGGGAATCCCGGCTGCCGTTGACATTTTGCTATTTTGCCGCCTTCCGTTCCGATTCCGAAAAGGATTTATTGATGCTTAAATGCACAGTATAAAGGGCGAAAAGCTATCAACGGCCACCCTAAGCTGAACGCGCCTGCTCTCGTCAGATCGCAGACTGCTACCCAGTTTACGGCCCGGTAAGTACCAGCATGGGAGACTGGCTGGGAATCCCAGGTGTCGTTGACATTTTGCTCTGTTGCCGCCTTACGCTCCGATTCCGAAAATGATTTATTGATGCTTAAATCCACAGTATATAGGGTGTGAAGATGTCTACGGCCATACTGAGCTGAATGCGCCTGTTCTTGTCAGATCGCATACTGCTACCCAGCTTCGGGCCCAGTAGGTACCAGCATGGGAAACTGGCTGGGAATCCCAAGTGCAGTTGACATTTTGCTCTGTTTCTGCTCCGATTTCGAAAATTATTTATTGATGCTTAAATCCACAGTATACAAAGTGTGAAGCTGTCAACGGCCATCCTAAGCTTAACACCCCTGCTCTCGTCAGATCGCAGACTGCTACCCAGCTTAGGGCCTGGTAAGTACCAGCTTGGGAGACTGGCTGGGAATCCCGGCTGCAGTTGACATTTTGCTCTGTTTCTGCTCCGATTCCGAAAATTATTTATTGATGCTTAAATCCACAGTATACAAAGTGTGAAGCTGTCAACGGCCATTCTAAGCTGAACGCGCCTGCTCTCGTCAGATCGCAGACTGCTACCCAGCTTAGGGCCTGGTAAGTACCAGCATGGGAGACAGGCTGGGAATCCCGGGTGCAGTTGACATTTTAATCTGTTGTCGCCTTCCGCTCCGATTCGGAAAAGGATTTATTGATGCTTAAATCCACAATATACAGCGTGTGAAGCTGTCAATGGCCATCCTAAGCCTGAACGTGCCTGCTCTCCTCAGATCGCAGACTGCTGCCCGGCAGATACAGGCATGGGAGACTGGCTGGCAATCCAAGGTGCAATTGACATTTTGCTCTGTTGCCGCCTTCCTCTCCGATTAATAAAAATATTTATTGATGCTTAAATCCACAATATACAAGGCGTGAAGATGTCAATGGCCATCCTAAGCTGAACGCGCCTGCTCTCGTCAGATCGCAGACTGCTACCAAGCTTAGGGCCCAGTAAGTACCGGCATGGGAGACTGGCTGGGAATCCCGGGTGCAGTTGACATTTTGCTCTGTTGCCGCCTTCCGTTCCGATTCCGAAAAGAATTTATTGTTGCTTAAATGCACAGTATAAAAAGCATGAAGCTGTCAACGGCCATCCTAAGCTGAACGCGCCTGCTCTCGTCAGATCACAGACTGCTACCCAGCTTAGGGCCCAGTAAGTACTGGCATGGGAGGCTGGCTGGGAATCCTGGTTGCCGTTGACATTTTGCTCTATTGCTCCGATTCCGAAAAGAATTTATTGATGCTTAAATCCACAGTATACAAGGTGTGAAGCTGTCGACGGCCATCCTAAGCTTAAAGCGCCTGCTCTCGTCAGATCGCAGACTGGTACAGATCTTAGGGCCCGGTAAGTACCGACATGGGACACTGGCTGGGAATCCCGGCTGCCGTTGACATTTTGCTCTGTTGCCGCCTTCCGTTCCGATTCCGAAAAGGATTTATTGATGCTTAAATGCACAGTATAAACCGCAAGAAGCTGTCAACGGCCATCCTAAGCTGAACGCGCCTGCTCTCGTCAGATCGCAGACTGTTACCCAGCTTAGGGCCTGGTAAGTACCAGCATGGGAGACCTGCTGGGAATCTCGGGTGCAGTTGACATTTTAATCTGTTGCCGCCTTCCGCTCCGATTCGGAAAAGGATTCATTGATGCTTAAATGCACAGTATAAAGGGCATGAAGCTGTCAACAGCCATTCTAAGCTGAACGCGCCTGCTCTAGTCAGATCGCAGACTGCTACCCAGCTTAGGGCCCCATAAGTACCAGTATGGGAGACTGGCTGGGAATCTTAGGTGTTGTTGACATTTTGCTCTGTAGCTCTGTAGACATTTTGCTCCGATTCCGAAAAGGACTTATTGATGCTTAAATCCACAGTATACAGGGTGTGAAGCCGTCTACGGCTATCCTAAGCTGAATGCGCCTGTTCTTGTCAGATCGCAGACTGCTGCCCGGCAAGTACGGGCATTGGAGACTGGCTGGCAATCCAAGGTGCTATTGACATTTTGCTCTGTTGCCGCCTTCCTCTCCGATTAAAAAAATATTTATTGATGCTTAAATCCACAATATACAAAGCGTGAAGATGTCAACGGCCATCCTAAGCTGAACGCGCCTGCTCTCGTCAGATCGCAGACTGCTACCCAGCTTAGGGCCCGGTAAGTACTGGCATGGGAGACTGGCTGGGAATCCCGGGTGCCGTTGACATTTTGCTCTATTGCTGCCTTCCGCTCCGATTCCGAAAAGAATTTATTGATGCTTAAATCCACAGTATACAAGGTGTGAAGCTGTCGACGGCCATCCTAAGCTTAACGCGCCTGCTCTCGTCAGATCGCAGACTGGTACAGATCTTAGGGCCCGGTAAGTACCGGCATGGGACACTGGCTGGGAATGCCCGGCTGACGTTGACATTTTGCTCTGTTGCCGCCTTCCGTTCCGATTCCGAAAAGGATTTATTGATGCTTAAATGCACAGTATAAAGGGCAAGAAGCTGTCAACGGCCATCCTATGCTGAACGTGCCTGCTCTCGTCAGATCGCAGACTGCTACCCAGCTTAGAGCCCGGTAAGTAAAAGCATGGGAGACCGGCTGGGAATCCCAGGTGTCGTTGACATTTTGCTCTGTTGCCGCTTTCCGTTCCGATCCGAGAAGGATTTATTGATGCTTAAATCCACAGTATACAGGGTGTGAAGATGTCTACGGCCATCCTAAGCTGAATGCGCCTGTTCTCGTCAGATCGCAGACTGCTACCCAGCTTCGGGCCTGTTAAGTACCAGCATGGGAGACTGGCTGGGAATCCCGAGTACAGTTGACATTTTGCTCTGTTTCTGCTCCGATTTCGATAATTATTTATTGATGCTTAAATCCACAGTATACAAAGTGTGAAGCTGTCAACGGCCATCCTAAGCTGAACGCGCCTGCTCTCGTCAGATCGCAGACTGCTACCCAGCTTAGGGCCTGGTAAGTACCAGCATGGGAGACTGGCCGTGAATCCCGGGTGCAGTTGACATTTTAATCTGTTGCCGCCTTCCGCTCCGATTCGGAAAAGGATTTATTGATGCTTAAATCCACAATATACAGGGTGTGAAGCTGTCAACGGCCATCCTAAGCCTGAACTTGCCTGCTCTCCTCAGATCGCAGACTGCTGCCCGGCAGATACCGGCATGGGAGACTGGCTGGCAATCCAAGGTGCCCTTGACATTTTGCTCTGTTGCCGCCTTCTTCTCCGATTAATAAAAATATTTATTGATGCTTAAATCCACAATATACAAGGCATAAAGATGTCAACAGCCATCCTAAGCTGAACGCGCCTGCTCTCGTCAGATCGCAGACTGCTACCCAGCTTAGGGCCCAGTAAGTACCGACATGGGAGACTGGCTGGGAATCCCGGGTGCAGTTGACATTTTGCTCTGTTGCCGCCTTCCGCTCCGATTCGGAAAATGATTTATTGATGCTTAAATGCACAAAATAAAGGGTGTGAAGCTGTCAACTGCCATCCTAAGCTGAACGTGCCTGCTCTCGTCAGATCGCAGACTGCTACCCAGCTTAGGGCCTGGTAAGTACCAGCATGGGAGACTGGCCGTGAATCCCAGGTGCAATTGACATTTTAATCTGTTGCCGCCTTCCGCTCCGATTCGGAAAAGGATTTATTGATGCTTAAATCCACAATATACAGGGTGTGAAGCTGTCAACGGCCATCCTAAGCCTGAACTTGCCTGCTCTCCTCAGATCGCAGACTGCTGCCTGGCAGATACCGGCATGGGAGACTGGCTGGCAATCCAAGGTGCCATTGACATTTTGCTCTGTTGCCGCCTTCTTCTCCGATTAATAAAAATATTTATTGATGCTTAAATCCACAATATACAAGGCATAAAGATGTCAACAGCCATCCTAAGCTGAACGTGCCTGCTCTCGTCAGATCGCAGACTGCTACCCAGCTTAGGGCCCAGTAAGTACCGACATGGGAGACTGGCTGGGAATCCCGGGTGCAGTTGACATTTTGCTCTGTTGCCGCCTTCCGCTCCGATTCGGAAAATGATTTATTGATGCTTAAATGCACAGTATAAAGGGTGTGAAGCTGTCAACTGCCATCCTAAGCTGAACGCGCCTGCTCTCGTCAGATCGCAGACTGCTATCTAACTTAGGGCCTGGTAAGTACCAGCATGGCAGATTGGCTGGGAATCCCAGGTGTTGTTGACATTTTGCTCTGTAGCCGCCTTCCGCTCCGATTCCGAAAAGGATTTATTGATGCTTAAATCCACAGTATACAGGGTGTGAAGCCGTCTATGGCTATCCTAAGCTGAATGTGCCTGTTCTTGTCAGATCGCAGACTGCTGCCCGGCTATTGACATTTTGCTCTGTTGCAGCCTTCCTCTCTGATTCCGAAAAGGATTTATTGATGCTTAAATGCACAGTATAAAAAGCATGAAGCTGTCAATGGCCATCCTAAGCTGAACGCGCCTGCTCTCGTCAGATCACAGACTGCTACCCAGCTTAGGGCCCGGTAAGTACTGGCGTGGGAGACTGCCTGGGAATCCCGAGTGCCGTTGACATTTTGCTCTATTGCTGCCTTCCGCTCCGATTCCGAAAATAATTTATTGATGCTTAAATCCACAGTATACAAGGTGTGAAGCTGTCGACGGCCATCCTAAGCTTAACGCGCCTGCTCTCGTCAGATCGCAGACTGGTACAGATCTTAGGGCCCGGTAAGTACCGGCATGGGAGACTGGCTGGGAATCCCGGCTGCCGTTGACATTTTGCTATTTTCCGCCTTCCGTTCCGATTCCGAAAAGGATTTATTGATGCTTAAATGCACAGTATAAAGGGCGAAAATCTGTCAACGGCCATCCTAAGCTGAACGCGCCTGCTCTTGTCAGATCGCAGACTGCTACCCAGTTTACGGCCCGGTAAGTACCAGCATGGGAGACTGGCTGGGAATCCCAGGTGTCGTTGACATTTTGCTCTGTTGCCGCCTTACGCTCCGATTCCGAAAAGGATTTATTGATGCTTAAATCCACAGTATATAGGGTGTGAAGATGTCTACGGCCATCCTGAGCTGAATGTGCCTGTTCTTGTCAGATCGCAGACTGCTACCCAGCTTCGGGCCCAGTAGGTACCAGCATGGGAAACTGGCTGGGAATCCCAAGTGCAGTTGACATTTTGCTCTGTTTCTGCTCCGATTCCGAAAATTATTTATTGATGCTTAAGTCCACAGTATACAAAGTGTGAAGCTGTCAACGGCCATCCTAAGCTGAACGCGCCTGCTCTCGTCAGATCGCAGACTGCTACCCAGCTGAGGGCCTGGTAAGTACCAGCATGGGAGACTGGCTGGGAATCCCGGGTGCAGTTGACATTTTAATCTGTTTCTGCTCCGATTCCGAAAATTATTTATTGATGCTCAAATCCACAGTATACAAAGCGTGAAACTGTCAACGGCCATCCTAAGCTGAACGCGCCTGCTCTCGTCAGATCGCAGACTGCTGCCCGGCAGATACAGGCATGGGAGACTGGCTGGCAATCAAAGGTGCCATTGACATTTTGCTCTGTTGCCGCCTTCTTCTCCGAATAATAAAAATATTTATTGATGCTTAAATCCACAATATACAAGGCGTGAAGATGTCAACGGCCATCCTAAGCTGAACGCGACTGCTCTCGTCAGATTGCAGACTGCTACCCAACTTAGGGCCCGGTAAGTACTGGCATGGGAGACTGGCTGGGAATCCCGGGTGCGTTGACATTTTGGTCTATTGCTGCCTTCCGCTCCGATTCCGAAAATAATTTATTGATGCTTAAATCCACAGTATACAAGGTGTGAAGCTGTCGACGGCCATCCCAAGCTTAACGCGCCTGCTCTCGTCAGATCGCAGACTGGTACAGATCTTAGGGCCTGGTAAGTACCGGCATGGGACAATGGCTGGGAATCCCGGCTGCCGTTGACATTTTGCTCTGTTGCCGCTTCCGTTCCAATTCCGAAAAGGATTTATTGATGCTTAAATGCACAGTATAAAGAGCGAGAAGCTGTCAACGGCCGTCCTAAGCTGAACGCGCCTGCTCTCGTCAGATCGCAGACTGCTACTCAGCTTAGGGCCCGGTAAGTACTAGCATGGGAGACTGGCTGGGAATCCCAGGTGTTGTTAACATTTTGCTCTGTTGCCGCCTTCCGCTCCGATTCCAAAAAGGATTTATTAATGCTTAAATCCACAGTATACAGGGTGTGAAGTTGTCTACGGCCATCCGAAGCTGAATGCGCCTGTTCTCGTCAGATCGCAGACTGCTACCCAGCTTCGGGCCTGGTAAGTACCAGCATGGGAGACTGGCTGGGAATCCCGGGTGCAGTTGACAATTTAATCTGTTGCCGCCTTCCGCTCCGATTCAGAAAAGGATTTATTGATGCTTAAATCCACAATATACAGGGTGTGAAGCTGTCAACGGCCATCCTAAGCCTGAACGTGCCTGCTCTCCTCAGATCGCAGACTGCTGCCTGGCAGTTACCGGCATGGGAGACTGGCTGGCAATCCAAGGTGCCATTGACATTTTGCTCTGTTGCCGCCTTCCTCTCCGATTAATAAAAATATTTATTGATGCTTAAATCCACAATATACAAGGCGGGAAGATGTCAACGGCCATCCTAAGCTGAACGCGCCTGCTCTAGTCAGATCGCAGACTGCTACCCAGCTTAGGGCCCAGTAAGTACCAGCATGGGAGACTGGCTGGGAATCCCGGTTGCAGTTGACATTTTGCTCGGTTTCTGCTCCGATTCCGAAGATTATTTATTGATGCTTAAATCCACAGTATACAAAGCGTGAAACTGTCAACGGCCATCCTAAGCTGAACGCGCCTGCTCTCGTCAGATCGCAGACTGCTACCCAGCTTAGGGCCTGGTAAGTACCAGCATGGGAGACTGGCTGGGAATCCCGGGTGCAGTTGACATTTTAATCTGTTGCCGCCTTCCGCTCCGATTCGGAAAAGGATTTATTGATGCTTAAATCCACAATATACAGGGTGTGAAGCTGTCAACGGCCATCCTAAGCCTGAACGTGCCTGCTCTCCTCAGATCGCAGACTGCTGCCCGGCAGTTACCGGCATGGGAGACTGGCTGGCAATCCAAGGTGCCATTGACATTTTGCTCTGTTGCCGCCTTCCTCTCCGATTAATAAAAATATTTATTGATGCTTAAATCCACAATATACAAGGCGTAAAGATGTCAACGGCCATCCTAAGCTGAACGCGCCTGCTCTTGTCAGATCGCAGACTGCTACCCAGCTTAGGGCCCAGTAAGTACCAGCATGGGAGACTGGCTGGGAATCCCGGGTGCAGTTGACATTTTGCTCTGTTGCCGCCTTCAGTTCCGATTCCGAAAAGGATTTATTGATGCTTAAATGCATAGTATAAAAAGCATGAAGCTATCAATGGCCATCCTAAGCTGAACGTGCCTGCTCTCGTCAGTTTGCAGACTGCTACCCAGCTTAGGGCCCGGTAAGTACTGGCATGGGAGACTGGCTGGGAATCCCGGTTGCCGTTGACATTTTGCTCTATTGCTGCCTTCCGCTCCGATTCCGAAAATAATTTATTGATGCTTAAATCCACAGTATACAAGGTGTGAAGCTGTCGACGGCCATCCTAAGGTTAACGCGCCTGCTCTCGTCAGATCGCAGACTGGTACAGATCTTAGGGCCCGGTAAGTACCGGCATGGGACACTGGCTGGGAATCCCGGCTGCTGTTGACATTTTGCTCTGTTGCCGCCTTCCGTTCCAATTCCGAAAAGGATTTATTGATGCTTAAATGCACAGTATACAAAGTGTGAAGCTGTCAACGGCCATCCTAAGCTGAACGCGCCTGCTCTCGTCAGATCGCAGACTGCTACCCAGCTTAGGGCCTGGTAAGTACCAGCATGGGAGACTGGCTGGGAATCCCGGGTGCAGTTGACATTTTAATCTGTTGCCGCCTTCCGCTCCGATTCGGAAAAGGATTTATTGATGCTTAAATGCACAGTATACAAAGTGTGAAGCTGTCAACGGCCATCCTAAGCTGAACGCGCCTGCTCTCGTCAGATCGCAGACTGCTACCCAGCTTAGGGCCCGGTAAGTACCAGCATAGGAGACTGGCTGGGAATCTCAGGTGTTGTTGACATTTTGCTCTGTAGCTCTGTAGACATTTTGCTTCGAATCCGAAAAGGATTTATTGATGCTTAAATCCACAGTATACAGGGTGTGAAGCCGTCTACGGCTATCCTAAGCTGAATGCGCCTGTTTTTGTCAGATCGCAGACTGCTGCCCGGCAAGTACGGGCATGGGAGACTGGCTGGCAATCCAAGGTGCTATTCACATTTTGCTCTGTTGCCGCCTTCCTCTCCGATTAAAAAAAATATTTATTGATGCTTAAATCCACAGTATACAAGGCGTGAAGATGTCAACGGCCATCCTAAGCTGAACGCGCCTGCTCTCGTCAGATCGCAGACTGCTACGCCGCTTAGGGCCCAGTAAGTACCGGCATGGGAGACTGGCTGGGAATCCCGGGTGCAGTTGACATTTTGCTCTGTTGCCGCCTTCCGTTCCGATTCCGAAAAGGATTTATTGATGCTTAAATGCACAGTATAAAAAGCATGCATTTGTCAATGGCCATCCTAAGCTGAACGCGCCTCCTCTCGTCAGATCGCAGACTGCTACCCAGCTTAGTGCCCGGTAAGTATTGGCATGGGAGACTGGCTGGGAATCACGACTACCGTTGACATTTTGCTCTGTTGCCTCCTTCCGTTCCGATTCCGAAAAGGATTTATTGATGCTTAAATGCACAGTATAAAGGGCGAGAAGCTGTAAACGGCCATCCTAAGCTGAACGCACCTGCTCTCGTCAGATCGCAGACTGCTACCCAGCTTAGGGCCCGGTAAGTACCAGCATGGGAGACTGGCTGGGAATCCCAGGTGTCGTTGACATTTTGCTCTGTTGCCGCCTTCCGCTCCGATTCCGAAAAGGATTTATTGATGCTTAAATCCACAGTATACAGTATACAGGATGTGAAGATGTCTACGGCCATCCTAAGCTGAATGCGCTTGTTCTCGTCAGATCGCAGGCTGCTACCCAGCTTCGGGCCTGGTAAGTACCAGCATGGGAGACTGGCTGGGAAACCCGGTTGCCGTTGACATTTTGCTCTATTGCTGCCTTCCGCTCCGATTCCGAAAATAATTTATTGATGCTTAAATACACAGTATACAAGGTGTGAAGCTGTCGACGGCCATCCTAAGCTTAACGCGCCTGCTCTCGTCAGATCGCAGACTTTTACCCAGCTTAGGGCCTGGTAAGTACCAGCATGGGAGACTGGCTGGGAATCTCAGGTGTTGTTGACATTTTGCTCTGTAGCTCTGTAGACATTTTGCTCCGATTCCGAAAAGGATTTATTGATGCTTAAATCCACAATATACAGGGTGTGAAGCCGTCTACGGCTATCCTAAGCTGAATGCGCCTGTTCTTGTCAGATCGCAGACTGCTGCCCGGCAAGTACGGGCATGGGAGACTGGCTGGCAATCCAAGGTGCCATTGTCATTTTGCTCTGTTGCCGCCTTCCTCTCCGATTTAAAAAAATTTTTTATTGATGCTTAAATCCACAGTATACAAGGTGTGAAGCTGTCGACGGCCATCCTAAGCCTGAACGCGCCTGCTCTCGTCAGATCGCAGATTGGTACAGATCTTAGGGCCCGGTAAGTACCGGCATGGGACACTGGCTGGGAATCCCGGCTGCCGTTGACATTTTGCTCTGTTGCCGCCTTCCGCTCCGATTCGGAAAAGGATTTATTGATGCTTAAATGCACAGTATAAAGGGTGTGAAGCTGTCAACGGCCATTCTAAGCTGAATGCACCTGCTCTCGTCAGATCGCAGACTGCTACCCAGCTTAGGGCCTGGTAAATACCAGCATGGGAGACTGGCTGGGAATCTCAGGTGTTGTTGACATTTTGCTCTGTAGCTCTGTAGACATTTTGCTCCGATTTCGAAAAGGATTTATTGATGCTTAAATCCACAGTATACAGGGTGTGGAGCCGTCTAAGGCTATTCTAAGCTGAATGCGCCTGTTCTTGTCAGATCGCAGACTGCTGCCCGGCAAGTACGGGCATGGGAGACTGGCTGGCAATCAAAGGTGCTATTGACATTTTGCTCTATTGCCGCCTTCCTCTCCGATTAAAAAAAATATTTATTGATGCTTAAATCCACAGTATCCAAGTCTTGAAGATGTCAACGGCCATCCTAGGCTGAACGCGCCTGCTCTCGTCAGATTGCAGACTGCTACGCAGCTTAGGGCCTAGTAAGTACCGGCATGGGAGACTGGCTGGGAATCCCGGGTGCAGTTGACATTTTACTCTGTTGCCGCTTTCTGTTCCGATTCCGAAAAGGATTTATTGATGCTTAAATGCACAGTATAAAAAACACGAAGCTGTCAAAGGCCATCCTAAGCTGAACGCGCCTGCTCTTGTCAGATCGCAGACTGATACCCAGCTTAGGGCCTGGTAAGTACCAGCATGGGAGACTGGCTGGGAATCACGGTTGCCATTGCCATTGACATCTTGCTCTATTGCTGCCTTCCGCTCCGATTCCGAAAAGAATTTATTGATGCTTAAATCCACAGTATACAAGGTGTGAAGCTGTCGACGGCCATCCTAAGCTTAACGCGCCTGCTCTCGTCAGATCGCAGACTGGTACAGATCTTAGGGCCCGGTAAGTACCGGCATGGGACACTGGCTGGGAATCTAGGCTGCCGTTGACATTTTGCTCTGTTGCCGCCTTCCGTTCCGATTCCGAAAAAAATTTATTGATGCTTAAATCCACAGTATACAAGGTGTGAAGCTGTCGACGGCCATCCTAAGTTTAACGCGCCTGCTCTCGTCAGATCGCAAACTGGTACAGATCTTAGGGACCGGTAAGTACCGGCATGGGACACTGGCTGGGAATCCCGGCTGCCGTTGACATTTTGCTCTGTTGCTGCGTTCCGTTCCGATTCCGAAAAGGATTTATTGATGCTTAAATCCACAGTATACAAAGTGTGAAGCTGTCAACGGCCATCCTAAGCTGAACGCGCCTGCTCTCGTCAGATCGCAGACTGATACCCAGCTTAGGGCCTGGTAAGTACCAGCATGGGAGACTGGCTGGGAATCCCGGGTGCCGTTGACAATTTAATCTGTTGCCGCCTTCCGCTCCGATTCGAAAAAGGATTTATTGATGCTTAAATGCTTAGTATAAAGGGCGTGAAGCCGTCAACGGCCATCCTAAGCTAAACGCGCCAGCTCTGGTCAGATCGCAGACTACTACCCAGCTTAGGGCCCGGTAAGTACCAGCATGGGAGACTGGCTGGGAATCCCAGTTGTTGTAGACATTTTGCTCTGTAGCCGCCTTCCGCTCCGATTCCGAAAAGGATTTATTGATGCTTAAATCCACAGTATACAGGGTGTGAAGCATTCTACGGCTATCCTAAGATGAATGCGCCTGTTCTTGTCAGATCGCAGACTGCTGCCCGGCAAGTACGGGCATGGGAGACTGGCTGGCAATCCAAGGTGCTATTGAAATTTTGCTCTGTTGCCGCCTTCCTCTCCGATTAAAAAAAATATTTATTGATGCTTAAATCCACAGTATACAAGGCGTGAAGATGTCAACGGCCATCCTAAGCTGAACACGCCTGTTCTCGTCAGATCGCAGACTGCTACGCATCTTAGGGCCCAATAAGTACCGGCATGGGAGACTGGCTGGGAATCCCGGGTGCAGTTGACAATTTGCTCTGTTGCCGCCTTCCGTTCCGATTCCAAAAAGGATTTATTGATGCTTAAATGCACAGTATAAAGGTCGAGAAGCTGTCAACGGCCATCCTAAGCTGAACGCGCCTGCTCTCGTCAGATTGCAGACTGCTACCCAGCTTAGGGCCCGGTAAGTACCAGCATGGGAGACTGGCTGGGAATCCCAGGTGTTGTTGACATTTTGCTCTGTTGCCGCCTTCTGCTCCGATTCCGAAAAGGATTTATTTATGCTTAAATCCACAGTATACAGAGTGTGAAGCGGTCTACGGCCATCCTAAGCTGAATGCGCCTGTTCTCGTCAGATCGCAGACTGCTACCCAGCTTCGGGCCTGGTAAATACCAGCATGGGAGACTGGCTGGGTATCCCGAGTGCAGTTGACATTTTACTCTGTTTCTGCTCCGATTCCGAAAATTATTTATTGATGCTTAAATCCACAGTATACAAGGTGTGAAGCTGTCGACGGCCATCCTAAGCTTAACGCGCCTGTTCTCGTCAGATCGCAGACTGGTACAGATCTTAGGGACCGGTAAGTACCGGCATGGGAGACTGGCTGGGAATCCCGGCTATCGTTGACATTTTGCTCTGTTGCCGCCTTCTGTTCCGTTCCGATTCCGAAAAGGATTTATTGATGCTTAAATGCACAGTATACAAAGTGTGAAGCTGTCAACGGCCATCCTAAGCTGAACGCGCCTGCTGTCGTCAGATCGCAGACTGATACCCAGCTTAGGGCCTGGTAAGTACCAGCATGGGAGACTGGCTGGGAATCCCGGGTGCAGTTGACATTTTAATCTGTTGTCGCCTTCCGCTCAGATTCGGAAAAGGATTTATTGATGCTTAAATGCACAGTATAAAGGTCGTGAAGCCGTCAACGGCCATCCTAAGCTGAACGCGCCTGCTCTCGTCAGATCGCAGACTGCTACCCAGCTTAGGGCCCGGTAAGTACCAGCATGGGAGACTGGCTGGGAATCCCAGGTGTTGTTGACATTTTGCTCTGTAGCCGCCTTCCGCTCCGATTCCGAAAAGGATTTATTGATGCTTAAATCCACAGTATACAGGGTGTGAAGCCGTCTACGGCTATCCTAAGCTAAATGCGCCTGTTCTTGTCAGATCGCAGACTGCTGCCCGGCAAGTACAAGCATGGGAGACTGGCTGGCAATCCAAGGTGCTATTGACATTTTGCTCTGTTGCCGCCTTCCTCTCCGATTAAAAAAAATATTTATTGATGCTTAATTCCACAGTATACAAGGCGTGAAGAATTCAACGGCCATCCTAAGCTGAACGCGCCTGCTCTCGTCAGATCGCAGACTGCTACCCAGCTTAGGGCCCGGTAAGTACCAGCATGGGAGACTGGCTGGGAATCCCAGGTGTTGTTGACATTTTGCTCTGTAGCCACCTTCCGCTCCGATTCCGAAAAGGATTTATTGATGCTTAAATCCACAGTATACAGTGTGTGAAGCCGTCTACGGCTATCCTAAGCTGAATGTGCCTGTTCTTGTCAGATCGCAGACTGCTGACGGCAAGTACGGGCATGGGAGACTGGCTGGCAATCCAAGGTGCTATTGACATTTTGCTCTGTTGCCCCCTTCCTCTCCGATTAAAAAAAATATTTATTGATGCTTAAATCCACAATATACAAGGCGTAAAGATGTCAACGGCCATCCTAAGCTGAACACGCCTGCTCTCGTCAGATCGCAGACTGCTACCCAACTTAGGGCCCGGTAAGTGCTGGCATGGGAGACTGGCTGGGAATCCCGGGTGCCGTTGCCATTTTGCTCTATTGCTGCCTTCCGCTCCGATTCCGAAAATAATTTATTGATGCTTAAATCGACAGTATACAAGGTGTGAAGCTGTCGACGGCCATCCTAAGCTTAACGCGCCTGCTCTCGTCAGATCGCAGACTGCTACTCAGCTTAGGGCCCAGTATGTACCGGCATGGGAGACTGGCTGGGAATCCCGGATGCAGTTGACATTTTGCTCTGTTGCTGCCTTCCGTTCCGATTCCGAAAAGGATTTATTGATGCTTAAATGCACAGTATAAAAAGCATGAAGCTGTCAATGGCCGTCCTAAGCTGAACGCGCCTGCTCTCGTCAGATCGCAGACTGCTACCCAGCTTAGGGCCAAGTACGTACTGGCATGGGAGACTGGCTGGGAATCCCGGTTGCCGTTGACATTTTGCTCTATTGCTGCCTTCCGCTCCGATTCCGAAAATAATTTATTGATGCTTAAATCCACAGTATACAAGGTGTGAAGCTGTCGACGGCCATCCTAAGCTTAACGAGCCTGCTCTCGTCAGATCGCAGACTGGTACAGATCTTAGGGCCCGGTAAGTACCGGCATGGGACACTGGCTGGGAATCCCGGATGCAGTTGACATTTTGCTCTGTTGCCGCCTTCCGTTCCGATCCCGAAAAGGATTTATTGATGCTTAAATGCACAGTATAAAAAGAATGAAGCTGTCAATGACCGTCCTAAGCTGAACGCTCCTGCTCTCGTCAGATCGCAGACTGCTACCCAGCTTAGGGCCAGGTCCGTACTGGCATGGGAGACTGGCTGGGAATCCCGGTTGTCGTTGACATTTTGCTCTATTGCTGCCTTCCGCTCCGATTCCGAAAAGAATTTATTGATGCTTAAATGCACAGTATACAAAGTGTGAAGCTGTCAACGGCCATCCTAAGCTGAACGCGCCTGCTCTCGTCAGATCGCAGACTGCTACCCAGCTTAGGGCCTGGTAAGTATCTGCATGGGAAACTGGCTGGGAATCCCGGGTGCAGTTGACATTTTAATCTGTTGCCGCCTTCCGCTCCGATTCGGAAAAGGATTTATTGATGCTTAAATCCACAATATACAGGGTGTGAAGCTGTCAACGGCCATCCTAAGCCTGAACGTGCCTGCTCTCCTCAGACCGCAGACTGCTGCCCGGCAGATACCGGCATGGGAGACTGGCTGGCAATCCAAGGTGCCATTGACATTTTTCTTTGTTGCCGCCTTCTTCTCCGATTAATAAAAATATTTATTGATGCTTAAATCCACAATATACAAGTCGTAAAGATGTCAACAGCCATCGTAAGCTGAACGCGCCTGCTCTCGTCAGATCGCAGACTGCTACCCAGCTTAGGGCCCAGTAAGTACCGCCATGGGAGACTGGCTGGGAATCCCGGGTGCAGTTGACATTTTGCTCTGTAGCCGCCTTCCGCTCCGATTCCGAAAAGGATTTATTGATGCTTAAATCCACAGTATACAGGGTGTGAAACCGTCTACGGCCATCCTAAGCTGAATGTGCCTGTACTTGTCAGATCGCAGACTGCTGCCCGGCAAGTATGGGCATGGGAGACTGGCTGGCAATCCAAGGTGCTATTGACAATTTGCTCTGTTGCCGCCTTCCTCTCTGATTCCGAAAAGGATTTATTGATGCTTAAATCCACAGTATACAGGGTGTGAAGCCGTCTACGGCTATCCTAAGCTGAATGCGCCTGTTCTTGTCAGATCGCAGACTGCTGCCCGGCAAGTACGGGCATGGGAGACTGGCTGGCAATCCAAGGTGCTATTGACATTTTGCTCTGTTGCCGCCTTCCTCTCCGATTAAAAAAATATTTATTGATGCTTAAATCCACAGTATACAAGGCGTGAAGATGTCAACGGCCATCCTAAGCTGAACGCGCCTGCTCTCGTCAGATCGCAGACTGCTACCTAGCTTCGGGCCCGGTAAGTACTGGCATGGGAGACTGGCTGGGAATCCCGGTTGCCGTTGACATTTTGCTCTATTGCTGCCTTCCGCTCCGATTCCGAAAATAATTTATTGATGCTTAAATCCACAGTATATAAGGTGTGAAGCTGTCGACGGCCATCCTAAGCTTAACGCGCCTGCTCTCGTCAGATCGCAGACTGGTACAGATCTTAGGGCCCGGTAAGTACCGGCATGGGACACTGGCTGGGAATCCCGGCTGCCGTTGACATTTTGCTTTGTTGCCTCCTTCCGTTCTGATTCCGAAAAGGATTTATTGATGCTTAAATGCACAGTATACAAAGTGTGAAGCTGTCAACGGCCATCCTAAGCTGAACGCGCCTGCTCTCGTCAGATCGCAGACTGCTACCCAGCTTAGGGCCTGGTAAGTACCAGCATGGGAGACTTGCTGGGAATCCCGGGTGCAGTTGACATTTTAATCTGTTGCCGCCTTCCGCTCCGATTCGGAAAAGGATTTATTGATGCTTAAATGCACAGTATAAAGGGCATGAAGCTGTCAACGGCCATCCTAAGCTGAACGCGCCTGCTCTCGTCAGATCGCAGACTGCTACCCAGCTTAGGGCCCGGTAAGTACCAGCATGGGAGACTGGCTGGGAATCTCAGGTGTTGTTGACATTTTGCTCTGTAGCTCTGTAGACATTTTGCTCCGATTCCGAAAAGGATTTATTGATGCTTAAATCCACAATATACAGGGTGTGAAGCAGTCTACGGCTATCCTAAGCTGAATGCGTCTGTTCTTGTCAGATCGCAGACTGCTGCCCGGCAAGTACGGGCATGGGAGACTGGCTGGCAATCCAAGGTGCTATTGACATTTTGCTCTGTTGCCGCCTTCCTCTACAATTAAAAAAAATATTTATTGATACTTAAATCCACAGTATACAAGGCGTGAAGATGTCAACTGTCATCCTAAGCTGAACTTGCCTGCTCTCGTCAGATCGCAGACTTTTACCCAGCTTAGGGCCCGGTAAGTACCGGCATGGGAGACTGGCTGGGAATCCCGGGTGCCGTTGACATTTTGCTCTATTGCTTCCTTCCGCTCCGATTCCGAAAATAATTTATTGATGCTTAAATCCACAGTATAAAAGGTGTGAAGCTGTCGACGGCCATCCTAAGTTTAACGCGCCTGCTCTCGTCAGATCGCAGACTGGTACAGATCTTAAGGCCCGGAAAGTACCGGCATGGGACACTGGCTGGGAATCCCGGCTGCCGTTGACATTTTGCTCTGTTGCCGCCTTCCGTTCCGATTCCGAAAAGGATTTATTGATGCTTAAATGCACAGTATAAAAAGCATGAAGTTGTCAACGGCCATCCTAAGCTGAACGCGCCGGCTCTCGTCAGATCGCAGACTGCTATCCAGCTTAGGGCCCGGTAAGTAACAGCATGGGAGACTGGCTGGGTATCCCAGGTGTCGTTGACATTTTGCTCTGTTGCCGCTTTCCGCTCCGATTCCGAAAAGGATTTATTGATGCTTAAATCCACAGTATACAGGGTGTGAAGATGTCTACGGCCATCCTAAGCTGAATGCGCCTGTTCTCGGCAGATTGCAGACTGCTACCCAGCTGCGGGCCTGGTAAGTACCAGCATGGGAGACTGGCTGGGAATCCCGAGTGCAGTTGACGTTTTGCTCTGTTTCTGCTCCGATTCCGAAAATTATTTATTGATGCTTAAATCCACAGTATACAAAGTGTTAAGCTGTCAACGGCCATCCTAAGCTGAATGCGCCTGCTCTCGTCAGATTGCAGACTGCTACCCAGCTTAGGGCCAGGTACGTACTGGCATGGGAGACTGGCTGGGAATCCCGGTTGCTGTTGACATTTTGCTCTATTGCTGCCTTCCGCTCCGATTCCGAAAAGAATTTATTGATGCCTAAATCCACAGTATACAAGGTGTGAAGCTGTCGACGGCCATCCTAAGCTTAACGCGCCTGCTCTCGTCAGATCGCAGACTGGTACAGATCTTAGGGCCCAGTAAGTACCGGCATGGGACACTGGCTGGGAATCCCGGCTGCCGTTGACATTTTGCTCTGTTGCCGCCTTCCGTTCCGATTCCGAAAAGGATTTATTGATGCTTAAATGCACAGTATACAAAGTGTGAAGCTGTCAACGGCCATCCTAAGCTGAACGTGCCTGCTCTCGTCAGATCGCAGACTGCTACCCAGCTTAGGGCCTGGTAAGTATCTGCATGGCAGATACCGGCATGGGAGACTGGCTGGCAATCCAAGGTGCCATTGACATTTTTCTCTGTTGCCGCCTTCTTCTCAGATTAATAAAAATATTTATTGATGCTTAAATCCACAATATACAAGGCGTAAAGATGTCAACAGCCATCGTAAGCTGAACGTGCCTGCTCTCGTCAGATCGCAGACTGCTACCCAGCTTAGGGCCCAGTAAGTACCGCCATGGGAGACTGGCTGGGAATCCCGGGTGCAGTTGACATTTTGCTCTGTAGCCGCCTTCCGCTCCGATTCCGAAAAGGATTTATTGATGCTTAAATCCACAGTATACAGGGTGTGAAGCCGTCTACGGCCATCCTAAGCTGAATGTGCCTGTACTTGTCAGATCGCAGACTGCTGCCCGGCAAGTACGGGCATGGGAGACTGGCTGGCAATCCAAGGTGCAGTTGACATTTTGCTCTGTTGCCGCCTTCCTCTCTGATTCCGAAAAGGATTTATTGATGCTTACATCCACAGTATACAGGGTGTGAAGCCGTCTACGGCTATCCTAAGCTGAATGCGCCTGTTCTTGTCAGATCGCAGACTGCTGCCCGGCAAGTACGGGCATGGGAGACTGGCTGGCAATCCAAGGTGCTATCGACATTTTGCTCTGTTGGCGCCTTCCTCTCCGATTAAAAAAATATTTATTGATGCTTAAATCCACAGTATACAAGGCATGAAGATGTCAACGGCCATCCTAAGCTGAACGCGCCTGCTCTTGTCAGATCGCAGACTGCTACCCAGCTTTGGGCCCGGTAAGTACTGGCATGGGAGACTGGCTGGGAATCCCGGTTGCCGTTGACATTTTGCTCTATTGCTGCCTTCTATTCCGAAAAGAATTTATTGATGCTTAAATCCACAGTATATAAGGTGTGAAGCTGTCGACGGCCATCCTAAGCTTAACGGGCCTGCTCTCGTCAGATCGCAGACTGGTACAGATCTTAGGGCCCGGTAAGTACCGGCATGGGACACTGGCTGGGAATCCCGGCTGCCGTTGACATTTTGCTTTGTTGACTCCTTCCGTTCCGATTCCGAAAAGGATTTATTGATGCTTAAATGCACAGTATACAAAGTGTGAAGCTGTCAACGGCCATTCTAAGCTGAACGCGCCTGCTCTCGTCAGATCGCAGACTGCTACCCAGCTTAGGGCCTGGTAAATACCAGCATGGGAGACTGGCTGGGAATCCCGGGTGCAGTTGACATTTTAATCTGTTGCCGCCTTCCGCTCCGATTCGGAAAAGGATTTATTGATGCTTAAATGCACAGTATAAAGGGCATGAAGCTGTCAACGGCCATCCTAAGCTGAACGCGCCTGCTCTCGTCAGATCGCAGACTGCTACCCAGCTTAGGGCCCGGTAAGTACCAGCATGGGAGACTGGCTGGGAATCTCAGGTGTTGTTGTCATTTTGCTCTGTAGCTCTGTAGACATTTTGCTCCGATTCCGAAAAGGATTTATTGATGCTTAAATCCACAATATACAGGGTGTGAAGCCATCTACGGCTATCCTAAGCTGAATGCGCCTGTTCTTGTCAGATCGCAGACTGCTGCCCGGCAAGTACGGGCATGGGAGACTGGCTGGCAATCCAAGGTGCTATTGACATTTTGCTCTGTTGCCGCCTTCCTCTCCAATTAAAAAAAATATTTATTGATACTTAAATCCACAGTATACAAGGCATGAAGATGTCAACTGTCATCCTAAGCTGAACTTGCCTGCTCTCGTCAGATCGCAGACTGCTACCCAGCTTAGGGCCCGGTAAGTTCCGGCATGGGAGACTGGCTGGGAATCCCGGGTGCCGTTGACATTTTGCTCTATTGCTGCCTTCCGCTCCGATTCCGAAAATAATTTATTGATGCTTAAATCCACAGTATAAAAGGAGTGAAGCTGTCGACGGCCATCCTAAGTTTAACGCGCCTGCTCTCGTCAGATCGCAGACTGGTACAGATCTTAAGGCCCGGAAAGTACCGGCATGGGACACTGGCTGGGAATCCCGGCTGCCGTTGACATTTTGCTCTGTTGCCGCCTTCCGTTCCGATTCCGAAAAGGATTTATTGATGCTTAAATGCACAGTATAAAAAGCATGAAGCTGTCAACGACCATCCTAAGCTGAACGCGCCTTCTCTCGTCAGATCGCAGACTGCTACACAGCTTAGGGCCCGGTAAGTAACAGCATGGGAGACTGGCTGGGAATCCCAGGTGTCGTTGACATTTTGCTCTGTTGCCGCTTTCCGCTCCGATTCCGAAAAGAATTTATTGATGCTTAAATCCACAGTATACAGGGTGTGAAGATGTCTACGGCCATCCTAAGCTGAATGCGCCTGTTCTCGGCAGATCGCAGACTGCTACCCAGCTTCGAGCCTGGTAAGTACCAGCATGGGAGACTGGCTGGGAATCCCGAGTGCAGTTGACATTTTGCTCTGTTTCTGCTCCGATTCCGAAAATTATTTATTGATGCTTAAATCCACAGTATACAAAGTGTTAAGCTGTCAACGGCCATCCTAAGCTGAATGCGCCTGCTCTCGTCAGATTGCAGGCTGCTACCCAGCTTAGGGCCTGGTAAGTACCAGCATGGGAGACTGGCTGGGAATCCCAGGTGCAGTTGACATTTTAATCTGTTGCCGCCTTCCGCTCCGATTCAGAAAAGGATTTATTGATGCTTAAATCCACAATATACAGGGTGTGAGGCTGTCAACGGCCATCCTAAGCTTAACGCGCCTGCTCTCGTCAGATCGCAGACTGGTACAGATCTTAGGGCCCGGTAAGTACCGGCATGGGACACTGAATGGGAATTTCCGGCTGCCGTTGACATTTTGCTCTGTTGCCAACATCCGTTCCGATTCCGAAAAGGATTTATTGATGCTTGAATGCACAGTATACAAAGTGTGAAGCTGTCAATGGCCATCCTAAGCTGAACGCGCCTGCTCTCGTCAGATCGCAGACTGCTACCCAGCTTAGGGCCTGGTAAGTACCAGCATGGGAGACTGGCTGGGAATCCCGGGTGCAGTTGACATTTTAATCTGTTGCCGCCTTCCGCTCCGATTCGGAAAAGGATTTATTGATGCTTAAATGCACAGTATAAAGGGAGTGAAGCTGTCAACGGCCATCCTAAGCTGAAAGCGCCTGCTCTCGTCAGATCGCAGACTGCTTCCCAGCTTAGGGCCCGGTAAATACCAGCATGGGAGACTGGCTGGGAATCCCAGGTGTTGTTGACATTTTGCTCTGTAGCCGCCTTCCGCTCCGATTCCGAAAAGGATTTATTGATGCTCAAATACACAGTTTACAGGGTGTGAAGCCATCTACGGCTATCCTAAGCTGAATGTGCCTGTTCTTGTCAGATCGCAGACTGCTGCCCGGCAAGTACTGGCATGGGAGACTGGCTGGCAATCCAAGGTGCTATTGACATTTTGCTCTATTGCTGCCTTCCGCTCCGATTCCGAAAATAATTTATTGATGCTTAAATCCACAGTATTCAAGGTGAGAAGCTGTCGACGGCCATCCTAAGCTAAACGCGCCTGCTCTCGTCAGATCGCAGACTGGTACAGATCTTAGGGCCCGGTAAGTACCGGCATGGGACACTGGCTGGGAATCCCGGCTGCCGTTGACATTTTGCTCTGTTGCCGCCTTCCCTTCCGATTCCGAAAAGGATTTATTGATGCTTAAATGCACAGTATAAAAAGCATGAAGCTGTCAACGACCATCCTAAGCTGAACGCGCCTGCTCTCGTCATATCGCAGACTGCTACCCAGCTTAGGGCCCGGTAAGTAACAGCATGGGAGACTGGCTGGGAATCCCAGGTGTCGTTGACATTTTGCTCTGTTGCCGCTTTCCGCTCCGATTCCGAAAAGAATTTATTGATGCTTAAATCCACAGTATACAGGGTGTGAAGATGTCTACGGCCATCCTAAGCTGAATGCGCCTGTTCTCGGCAGATCGCAGACTGCTACCCAGCTTCGAGCCTGGTAAGTACCAGCATGGGAGACTGGCTGGGAATCCCGGGTGCAGTTGACATTTTGCTCTGTTTCTGCTCCGATTCCGAAAATTATTTATTGATGCTTAAATCCACAGTATACAAAGTGTTAAGCTGTCAACGGCCATCCTAAGCTGAATGCGCCTGCTCTCGTCAGATTGCAGACTGCTACCCAGCTTAGGGCCTGGTAAGTACCAGCATGGGAGACTGGCTGGGAATCCCAGGTGCAGTTGACATTTTAATCTGTTGCCGCCTTCCGCTCCGATTCAGAAAATGATTTATTGATGCTTAAATCCACAATATACAGGGTGTGAGGCTGTCAACGGCCATCCTAAGCTTAACGCGCCTGCTCTCGTCAGATCGCAGACTGGTACAGATCTTAGGGCCCGGTAAGTACCGGCATGGGACACTGAATGGGAATTTCCGGCTGCCGTTGACATTTTGCTCTGTTGCCAACATCCGTTCCGATTCCGTAAAGGATTTATTGATGCTTAAATGCACAGTATACAAAGTGTGAAGCTGTCAATGGCCATCCTAAGCTGAACGCGCCTGCTCTCGTCAGATCGCAGACTGCTACCCAGCTTAGGGCCTGGTAAGTACCAGCATGGGAGACTGGCTGGGAATCCCGGGTGCAGTTGACATTTTAATCTGTTGCCGCCTTCCGCTCCGATTCGGAAAAGGATTTATTGATGCTTAAATGCACAGTATAAAGGGCGAGAAGCTGTCAACGGCCATCCTAAGCTGAAAGCGCCTGCTCTCGTCAGATCGCAGACTGCTACCCAGCTTAGGGCCCGGTAAATACCAGCATGGGAGACTGGCTGGGAATCCCAGGTGTTGTTTACATTTTGCTCTGTAGCCGCCTTCCGCTCCGATTCCGAAAAGGATTTATTGATGCTCAAATACACAGTTTACAGGGTGTGAAGCCATCTACGGCTATCCTAAGCTGAATGTGCCTGTTCTTGTCAGATCGCAGACTGCTGCCCGGCAAGTACTGGCATGGGAGACTGGCTGTCAATCCAAGGTGCTATTGACATTTTGCTCTATTGCTGCCTTCCGCTCCGATTCCGAAAATAATTTATTGATGCTTAAATCCACAGTATACAAGGTGAGAAGCTGTCGACGGCCATCCTAAGCTAAACGCGCCTGCTCTCGTCAGATCGCAGACTGGTACAGATCTTAGGGCCCGGTAAGTACCGGCATGGGACACTGGCTGGGAATCCCGGCTGCCGTTGACATTTTGCTCTGTTGCCGCCTTCCGTTCCGATTCCGAAAAGGATTTATTGATGCTTAAATGCACAGTATAAAGGGCGAAAAGCTGTCAACGGCCATCCTAAGCTGAACGCGCCTGCTCTCGTCAGATTGCAGACTGCTACCTAGCTTAGGGCCCGGTAAGTACCAGCATGGGAGACTGGCTGGGAATCCCAGGTGTCGTTGACATTTTGCTCTTTTGCCGCCTTCCGCTCCAATTCCGAAAAGGATTTATTGATGCTTAAATCCACAGTATACAGGGTGTGAAGATGTCTACGGCCATCCTAAGCTGAATGCGCCTGTTCTTGTCAGATCACAGACTGCTACCCAGCTTCGGGCCTGGTAAGTACCAGCATGGGAGATTGGCTGGGAATCCCGGGTGCAGTTGACATTTTGCTCTGTTTCTGCTCCGATTCCAAAAATTATTTACTGATGCTTAAATCCACAGTATACAAAGTGTGAAGCTGTCAACGGCCATCCTAAGCTGAACGCGCCTGCTCTCCTCAGATCGCAGACTCCTGCCCGGCAGTTACCGGCATGGGAGACTGGCTGGCAATCCAAGGTGCCATTGACATTTTGTTCTGTTGCCGCCTTCCGCTCCGATTCGGAAAAGGATTTATTGATGCTTAAATCCACAATATACAGGGTGTGAAGCTGTCAACGGCCATCCTAAGCCTGAACGTGCCTGCTTTCCTCAGATCGCAGACTGCTGCCCGGCAGTTACCGGCATGGGAGACTGGCTGGCAATCCAAGGTGCCATTGACATTTTGCTTTGTTGCCGCCTTCCTCTCCGATTAATAAAAATATTTATTGATGCTTAAATCCACAATATACAAGGCGTGAAGATGTCAACGGCCATCCTATGCTGAGCGCGCCTGCTCTTGTCAGATCGCAGACTGCTACCCAGCTTAGGGCCCAGTAAGTACCGGCATGTGAGACTGGCTGGGAATCCCGGGTGCAGCCGACATTTTGCTCTGTTGCCGCCTTCCGTTCCGATTCCGAAAAGGATTTATTGATGCTTAAATGCACAGTATAAAAAGCATGAAGCTGTCAATGGCCATCCTATGCTGAACGCGCCTGCTCTCATCAGATCGCAGACTTTTACCCAGCTTAGGGCCCGGTAAGTACTGGCATGGGAGACTGGCTGGGAATCCCAGTTGCCGTTGACATTTTGTTCTATTGCTGCCTTCCGCTCCGATTCCGAAAAGAATTTATTGATGCTTAAATCCACAGTATACAAGGTGTGAAGCTGTCGACGGCCATCCTAAGCTTAACGCGCCTGCTCTCGTCAGATCGCAGACTGGTACAGATCTTAGGGCCCGGTAAGTACTGGCATGGGACACTGGCTGGGAATCCCGGCTGCCGTTGACATTTTGCTCTGTTGCCGCCTTCCGTTCCGATTCCGAAAAGGATTTATTGATGCTTAAATGCACAGTATACAAAGTGTGTAGCTGTCAACGGCCATCCTAAGCTGAACGCGCCTGCTCTCGTCAGATCGCAGACTGATACCCTGCTTAGGGCCTGGTAAGTACCAGCATGGGAGACTGGCTGGGAATCCCGGGTGCAGTTGACATTTTGCTCTGTTGCCGCCTTCCTCTCCAATTAAAAAAAATATTTATTGATGCTTAAATCCACAGTATACAAGGCTTGAAGATGTCAACGGCCATCCTAAGCTGAACGCGCCTGCTCTTGTCAGATCGCAGACTGCTACCCAGCTTAGGGCCCGGTAAGTACTGGCATGGGAGACTGGCTGGGAATCCTGGGTGCCGTTGACATTTTGCTCTATTGCTGCCTTCCGCTCCGATTCAGAAAAGAATTTATTGATGCTTAAATCCACAGTATACAAGGTGTGAAGCTGTCGACGGCCATCCTAAGCTTAACGCGCCTGCTCTCGTCAGATCGCAGACTGGTACAGATCTTAGGGCCCGGTAAGTACCGGCATGGGACACTGGCTGGGAATCCCGACTGCCGTTGACATTTTGCTCTGTTGCCGCCTTCCGATTCCGAAAAGGATTTATTGATGCTTAAATGCACAGTATAAAGGGCAAAAAGCTGTCAACGGCCATCCTAAGCTTAACGCGCCTGCGCTCGTCAGATCACAGACTGCTACCCATCTTAGGGCCCGGTAAGTACCAGCATGGGAGACTGGCTGGGAATCCCAGGTGTCGTTGACCTTTTGCTCTGTTGCCGCCTTCCGCTCCGATTCCGAAAAGGATTTATTGATGCTTAAATGCACAGTATAAAAAGCATGAAGCTGTCAATGGCGACCCTAAGCTGAACGCGCCTGCTCTCGTCAGAGCGCAGACTGCTACCCAGCTTAGGGCCCGGTAAGTACTGGCATGGGAGACTGGCTGGGAATCCCGGTTGCCATTGACAATTTGCTCTATTGCTCGAATTCCGAAAAGAATTTATTGATGCTTAAATCCACAGTATACAGGGTGTGAAGATGTCTACGGCCATCCTAAGATGAATGCGCCTGTTCTCGTCAGATAGCAGACTGCTACCCAGTTTCGGGCCCGGTAAGTAACAGCATGGGAGACTGGCTGGGAATCCCGAGTGCAGTTGACATTTTGCTCTGTTTCTGCTCCGATTCCGAAAATTATTTATTGATGCTTAAATCCACAGTATACAAAGTGTGAAGCTGTCAACGGCCATCCTAAGCTGAACGCGCCTGCTCTCGTCAGATCGCAGACTGCTAACCAGCTTAGGGCCTGGTAAGTACCAGCATGGGAGACTGGCTGGGAATCCTGGGTGCAGTTGACATTTTAATCTGTTGCCGCCTTCCGCTCCGATTCGGAAAAGGATTTATTGATGCTTAAATCCACAGTATACAGGGTGTGAAGCAATCTACGGCTATCCTAAGCTGAATGTGCCTGGTCTTGTCAGATCGCAGACTGCTGCCCGGCAAGTACGGGCATGGGAGACTGGCTGTCAATCCCAGGTGCTATTGCCATTTTGCTCTGTTGCCGCCTTCCTCTCCGATTCCGAAAAGGATTTATTGATGCTTAAATGCACAGTATAAAAGGCAAGAAGATGTCAACGGCCGTCCTAAGCTGAACGCGCCTGCTCTCGTCAGAGCGAAGACTGCTACCCAGCTTTGGGCCTGGTAAGTACCAGCATGGGAGACTGGCTGGGAATCCCGGGTGCAGCTGACATGTTGCTCTGTTTCTGCTCCGATTCCGAAAATTATTTATTGATGCTTAAATCCACAGTATACAAAGTGTGAAGCTGTCAACGGCCATCCTAAGCTTAACGCGCCTGCTCTCGTCAGATCGCAGACTGGTACAGATCTTAGGGCCCGGTAAGTACCGGCATGGGAGACTGGCTGGGAATCCCGGCTGCCGTTGACATTTTGCTCTGTTGCCGCCTTCCGTTCCGATTCCGAAAAGGATTTATTGATGCTTAAAGGCACAGTATAAAGGGCAAAAAGCTGTCAACTGCCATCCTAAGCTGAACGCGCCTGCTCTTGTCAGAACACAGACTGCTACCCAGCTTAGGGCCCGGTAAGTACCAGCATGGGAGACTGGCTGGGAATCCCAGGTGTCGTTGACATTTTGCTCTGTTGCCGCCTTCCGCTCCGATTCCGAAAAGGATTTATTGATGCTTAAATCCACAGTATACAAAGTGAGAAGCTGTCAACGGCCATCCTAAGCTGAACGCGCCTGCTCTCGTCAGATCGCAGACTGCTACCCAGCTTAGGGCCTGGTAAGTACCAGCATGGGAGACTGGCTGGGAATCCCGGGTGCAGTTGACATTTTAATCTGTTGCCGCCTTCCGCTCCGATTCGAAAAAGGATTTATTGATGCTTAAATCTACAATATACAGGGTGTGAAGCTGTCAACGGCCTTCCTAAGCCTGAACGTGCCTGCTCTCCTCAGATCGCAGACTGCTGCCCGGCAGTTACCGGCATGGGAGACTGGCTGGCAATCCAAGGTGCCATTGACATTTTGCTCTGTTGCCGCCTTCCTCTCCGATTAATAAAAATATTTATTGATGCTTAAATCCACAATATACAAGGCATGAAGATGTCAACGGCCATCCTAAGCTGAACGCGCCTGCTCTCGTCAGATCGCAGACTGCTACCCAGCTTAGGGCCCAGTAAGTACCGGCATGGGAGACTGGCTGGGAATCCCAGGTGCAGTTGACATTTTGCTCTGTTGCCGCCTTCCGTTCTGATTCCGAAAAGGATTTATTGATGCTTAAATGCACAGTATAAAAAGCATGAAGCTGTCAATGGCCACCCTAAGCTGAACGCGCCTGCTCTCGTCAGATCGCAGACTGCTACCCAGCTTAGGGCCCGGTAAGTACTGGCATGGGAGACTGGCTGGGAATCCCGGTTGCCATTGACATTTTGCTCTATTGCTCGAATTCCGAAAAGAATTTATTGATGCTTAAATCCACAGTATACAAGGTGTGAAGCTGTCGACGGCCATCCTAAGCTTAACGCGCCTGCTCTCGTCAGATCGCAGACTGGTACAGATCTTAGGGCCCGGTAAGTACCGGCATGGGACACTGGCTGGGAATGCCCGGCTGCCGTTGACATTTTGCTCTGTTGCCGCCTTCCGTTCCGATTCCGAAAAGGATTTATTGATGCTTAAATGCACAGTAGAAAGGGCGAGAAGCTGTCAACGGCCATCCTAAGCTGAACGCGCCTGCTCTCGTCAGATCGCAGACTGCTACCCAGCTTAGGGCCCGGTAAGTAACAGCATGGGAGACTGGCTGGGAATCCCAGGTGTCGTTGACATTTTGCTCTGTTGCCGCCTTCCGCTCCGATTCCGAAAAGGATTTATTGATGCTTAAATCCACAGTATACAGGGTGTGAAGATGTCTACGGCCATCCTAAGATGAATGCGCCTGTTCTCGTCAGATCGTAGACTGCTACCCAGCTTCGGGCCTGGTAAGTAACAGCATGGGAGACTGGCTGGGAATCCCGAGTGCAGTTGACATTTTGCTCTGTTTCTGCTCCGATTCCGAAAATTATTTATTGATGCTTAAATCCACAGTATACAAAGTGTGAAGCTGTCAACGGCCATCCTAAGCTGAACGCGCCTGCTCTCGTCAGATCGCAGACTGCTAACCAGCTTAGGGCCTGGTAAGTACCAGCATGGGAGACTGGCTGGGAATCCTGGGAGCAGTTGACATTTTAATCTGTTGCCGCCTTCCGCTCCGATTCGGAAAAGCATTTAATGATGCTTAAATCCACAGTATACAGGGTGTGAAGCCATCTACGGCTATCCTAAGCCGAATGTGCCTGTTCTTGTCAGTTCGCAGACTGCTGCCCGGCAAGTACGGGCATGGGAGACTGGCTGGCAATCCCAGGTGCTATTGCCATTTTGCTCTGTTGCCGCCTTCCGTTCCAATTCCGAAAAGGATTTATTGATGCTTAAATGCACAGTATACAAAATGTGAAGCTGTCAACGGCCATCCTAAGCTGAACGCGCCTGCTCTCGTCAGATCGCAGACAGCTACCCAGCTTAGGGCCTGGTAAGTACCAGCATGGGAGACTGGCTGGGAATCCCGGGTGCAGTTGACATTTTAATCTGTTGCCGCCTTCCGCTCCGATTCGGAAAAGGATTTATTGATGCTTAAATGCACAGTATAAAGGGCGTGAAGCCGTCAACGGCCATCCTAAGCTGAACGCGCATGCTCTCGTCAGATCGCAGACTGCTACCCAGCTTAGGGCCCGGTAAGTACCAGCATGGGAGACTGGCTGGGAATCCCAGGTGTTGTTGACATTTTGCTCTGTAGCCGCCTTCCCCTCCGATTCCGAAAAGGATTTATTGATGCTTAAATCCACAGTATACAGGGTGTGAAGCCGTCTACGGCTATCCTAAGCTGAATGTGCCTGTTCTTGTCAGATCGCAGACTGCTGCCCGGCAAGTACGGGCATGGGAGACTTGCTGGCAATCCAAGGTGCTATTGACATTTTGCTCTGTTGCCGCCTTCCTCTCCGATTCCGAAAAGGATTTATTGATGCTTAAATGCACAGTATAAAGAGCATGAAGCTGTCAATGGCCATCCTAAGCTGAACGCGCCTGCTCTTGTCAGATCGTAGACTGCTACCCAGCTTAGGGCCTGGTAAGTACCAGCATGGGAGACTGGCTGGGAATCTCAGGTGTTGTTGACATTTTGCTCTGTAGCTCTGTAGACATTTTGCTCCGATTCCGAAAAGGATTTATTGATGCTTAAATCCACAGTATACAGGGTGTGAAGCCATCTACGGCTATTCTAAGCTGAATGCGCCTGTTCTTGTCAGATCGCAGACTGCTGCCCGGCAAGTACGGGCATGGGAGAATGGCTGGCAATCCAAGGTGCTATTGACATTTTGCTCTGTTGCCGCCTTCCTCTCCGATTAAAAAAAATATTTATTGATGCTTAAATCCACAGTATACAGGGTGTGAAGCCATCTACGGCTATCCTAAGCTGAATGCGCCTGTTCTTGTCAGATCGCAGACTGCTGCCCGGCAAGTACGGGCATGGGAGACTGGCTGGCAATCCAAGGTGCTATTGACATTTTGCTCTGTAGCCGCCTTCCGAAAAGGATTTATTGATGCTTAAATCCACAGTATACAGGGTGTGAAGCCGTCTACGGCTATCCTAAGCTGAATGTGCCTGTTCTTGTCAGATCGCAGACTGCTGCCCGGCAAGTACAGGCAAGGGAGACTGGATGGCAATCCAAGGTGGTATTGACATTTTGCTCTGTTGCCGCCTTCCTCTCCTTTTCCTAAAAGGATTTATTGATGCTTAAATCCACAGTATACAAGGTGTGAAGCTGTCGACGGCCATCCTAAGCTTAACGCGCCTGCTCTCGTCAGATCGCAGACTGGTACAGTACTTAGGGCCCGGTAGGTACCGGCATGGGACACTGGCTGGGAATCCCGGCTGCCGTTGACATTTTGCTCTGTTGCCGCCTTCCGTTCCGATTCCGAAAAGGATTTATTGATGCTTAAATCCACAGTACACAGGGTGTGAAGATGTCTACGGCCATCCTAAGCTGAATGCGCCTGTTCTCGTCAGATCGCAGACTGCTACCCAGCTTCAGGCCTGGTAAGTACCAGCATGGGAGACTGGCTGGGAATCCCGAGTGCAGTTGACATTTTGCTCTGTTTCTGCTCCGATTCCGAAAATTATTTATTGATGCTTAAATCCACAGTATACAAAGTGTGAAGCTGTCAACGGCCATCCTAAGCTGAACGCGCCTGCTCTCGTCAGATCGCAGACTGCTACCAAGCTTAGGGCCTGGTAAGTACCAGCATGGGAGACTGGATGGGAATCCCGGGTGCAGTTGCCATTTTAATCTGTTGCCGCCTTCCGCTCCGATTCAGAAAAGGATTTATAGATGCTTAAATCCACAATATACAGGGTGTGAAGCTGTCAACGGCCATCCTAAGCCTGAACGTGCCTGCTCTCCTCAGATCGCAGACCGCTGCCCGGCAGATACCGGCATGGGAGACTGGCTGGCAATCCAAGGTGCCATTGACATTTTGCTCTGTTGCCGCCTTGCTCTCCGATTAATAAAAATATTTATTATTGCTTAAATCCACAATATACAAGGCGTAAAGATGTCAACAGCCATCCTAACCTGAACGCGCCTGCTCTCGTCAGATCGCAGACTGCTACCCAGCTTAGGGCCCAGTAAGTACCGACATGGGAGACTGGCTGGGAATCCCGGGTGCAGTTGACATTTGGCTCTGTTTCTGCTCCGATTCCGAAAATTATTTATTGATGCTTAAATCCACAGTATACAAAGTGTGAAGCTGTCAACGGCCATCCTAAGCTTAACACGCCTGCTCTCGTCAGATCGCAGACTGCTACCCAGCTTAGGGCCTGGTAAGTACCAGCATGGGAGACTGGCTGGGAATCCCGAGTGCAGTTGACATTTTGCTCTGTTTCTGCTCCGATTCCGAAAATTATTTATTGATGCTTAAATCCACAGTATACAAAGTGTGAAGCTGTCAACGGCCATCCTAAGCTGAACGCGCCTGCTCTCGTCAGAATGCAGACTGCTACCCAGCTTACGGCCTGGTAAGTACCAGCATGGGAGACTGGATGGGAATCCCGGGTGCAGTTGCCATTTTAATCTGTTGCCGCCTTCCGCTCCGATTCGGAAAAGGATTTATTGATGCTTAAATCCACAATATACAGGGTGTGAAGCTGTCAACGGCCATCCTAAGCCTGAACGTGCCTGCTCTCCTCTGATCTCAGACTGCTGCCCGGCAGATACTGGCATGGGAGACTGGCTGGCAATCCAAGGTGCCATTGACATTTTGCTCTGTTGCCGCCTTCTTCTCCGAATAATAAAAATATTTATTGATGCTTAAATCCACAATATACAAGGCATAAAGATGGCAATGGCCATCCTAAGCTGAACGTGCCTGCTCTCGTCAGACCGCAGACTGCTACCCAACTTAGGGACCGGTAAGTACTGGCATGGGAGACTGGCTGGGAATCCCGGGTGCCGTTGACATTTTGCTCTATTGCTGCCTTCCGCTCCGATTCCGAAAATAATTTATTGATGCTTAAATCAACAGTATACAAGGTGTGAAGCTGTCGACGGCAATCCTAAGCTTAACGCGCCTGCTCTCGTCAGATCGCAGACTGGTACAGATCTTAGGGCCCGGTAAGTACCGGCATGGGACACTGGCTGGGAATCCCGGCTGCCGTTGACATTTTGCTCTGTTGCCGCCATCCGTTCCGATTCCGAAAAGGATTTATTGATGCTTAAATGCACAGTATAAAGGGCAAGAAGCTGTCAACGGCCATCCTAAGCTGAACGCGCCTGCTCTCATCAGATCGCAGACTGCTACTCAGCTTAGGGCCCGGTAAGTACCAGCATGGGAGACTGGCTGGGAATCCCAGGTGTCGTTGACATTTTGCTCTGTTGCCGCCTTCTGCTCCGATTCCAAAAAGGATTTATTGATGCTTAAATCCACAGTATACAGGGTGTGAAGATGTCTACGGCCATCCTAAGCTGAATGCGCCTGTTCTCGTCAGATCGCAGACTGCTACCCAGCTTCGGGCCTGGTAAGTACCAGCATGGGAGACTGGCTGGGAATCCCGGGTTCAGTTGACATTTTGCTCTGTTTCTGCTCCGATTCCGAAAATTATTTATTGATGCTTAAATCCACAGTATACAAAGTGTGAAACTGTCAACGGCCATCCTAAGCTGAACGCGCCTGCTCTCGTCAGATCGCAGACTGCTACCCAGCTTTGGGCCTGGTAAGTAGCAGCATGGGAGACTGGCTGGGAATCCCGGGTGCAGTTGACATTTTAATCTGTTGCCGCCTTCCGCTCCAATTCGGAAAACGATTTATTGATGCTTAAATCCACAATATACAGGGTGTGAAGCTGTCAACGGCCATCCTAAGCCTAAACGTGCCTGCTCTCCTCAGATCGCAGACCGCTGCCCGGCAGATACCGGCATGGGAGACTGGCTGGCAATCCAAGGTGCCATTGACATTTTGCTCTGTTGCCGCCTTGCTCTCCGATTAATAAAAATATTTAATGATGCTTAAATCCACAATATACAAGGCGTAAAGATGTCAACGGCCACCCTAAGCTGAACGCGCCTGCTCTCATCAGATCGCAGACTGCTACCCAGCTTAGGGCCCAGTAAGTACCGGCATGGGAGACTGGCTGGGAATCCCGGGTGCAGTTGACATTTTGCTCTGTTGCCGCCTTCTGTTCCGATTCCGAAAAGGATTTATTGATGCTTAAATCCACAGTATACAAGGTGTGAAGCTGTCGACGGCCATCCTAAGCTTAACGCGCCTGCTCTCGTCAGATCGCAGACTGGTACAGTACTTAGGGCCCGGTAGGTACCGGCATGGGACACTGGCTGGGAATCCCGGCTGCCGTTGACATTTTGCTCTGTTTCCGCCTTCCGTTCCGATTCCGAAAAGGATTTATTGATGCTTAAATCCACAGTATACAGGGCGTGAAGATGTCTACGGCCATCCTAAGCTGAATGCGCCTGTTCTCGTCAGATCGCAGACTGCTACCCAGCTTCAGGCCTGGTAAGTACCAGCATGGGAGACTGGCTGGGAATCCCGAGTGCAGTTGACATTTTGCTCTGTTTCTGCTCTGATTCCGAAAATTATTTATTGATGCTTAAATCCACAGTATACAAAGTGTGAAGCTGTCAACGGCCATCCTAAGCTGAACGCGCCTGCTCTCGTCAGATCGCAGACTGCTACCCAGCTTAGGGCCTGGTAAGTACAGGCATGGGAGACTGGATGGGAATCCCGGGTGCAGTTGCCATTTTAATCTGTTGCCGCCTTCCGCTCCGATTCAGAAAAGGATTTATTGATGCTTAAATCCACAATATACAGGGTGTGAAGCTGTCAACGGCCATCCTAAGCCTGAACGTGCCTGCTCTCCTCAGATCGCAGACCGCTGCCCGGCAGATACCGGCATGGGAGACTGGCTGGCACCTTCTGTTGCCGCCTTCTGTTCCGATTCCGAAAAGGATTTATTGATGCTTAAATGCACAGTATAAAAAACATGAAGCTGTCAATGGCCATCCTAAGCTGAACGCGCCTGCTCTCGTCAGATCACAGACTGCTACCCAGCTTAGGGCCCAGTAAGCACCGGCATGGGAGACTGGCTGTTAATCCCAGTTGCCGTTGACATCTTGCTCTGTTGCCGCCTTCTGCTCCGATTCCGAAAAGGATTTATTGATGCTTAAATCCACAGTATACAGGGTGTGAAGATGTCTACGGCCATCCTAAGCTGAATGCGCCTGTTCTCGTCAGATCGCAGACTGCTACCCAGCTTCGGGCCTGGTAAGTACCAGCATGGGAGACTGGCTGGGAATCACGGGTGCAGATGACATTTTAATCTTTTGCCGCTTTCCACTCCGATTCGGAAAAGGATTTATTGATGCTTAAATGCACAGTATAAAGGGAGTGAAGCTGTCAACGGCCATCCTAAGCTGAACGTGCCTGCTCTCGTCAGATTGCAGACTGCTACCCAGCTTAGGGCCCGGTAAGTACCAGCATGGGAGACTGGCTGGGAATCCCAGGTGTTGTTGACATTTTGCTCTGTAGCCGCCTTCCGAAAAGGATTTATTGATGCTTAAATCCACAGTATACAGGGTGTGAAGCCGTCTACGGCTATCCTAAGCTGAATGTGCCTGTTCTTGTCAGATCGCAGACTGCTGCCCGGCAAGTACAGGCATGGGAGACTGGCTGGCAATCCAAGGTGCTATTGACATTTTGCTCTGTTGCCGCCTTCCTCTCCTTTTCCGAAAAGGATTTATTGATGCTTAAATCCACAGTATACAAGGTGTGAAGCTGTCGACGGCCATCCTAAGCTTAACGCGCCTGCTCTCGTCAGATCGCAGACTGGTACAGTACTTAGGGCCCGGTAGGTACCGGCATGGGACACTGCCTGGGAATCCCGGCTGCCGTTGACATTTTGCTCTGTTGCCGCCTTCCGTTCCGATTCCGAAAAGGATTTATTGATGCTTAAATCCACAGTATACAGGGTGTGAAGATGTCTACGGCCATCCTAAGCTGAATGCGCCTGTTCTCGTCAGATCGCAGACTGCTACCCAGCTTCAGGCCTGGTAAGTACCAGCATGGGAGACTGGCTGGGAATCCCGAGTGCAGTTGACATTTTGCTCTGTTTCTGCTCCGATTCCGAAAATTATTTATTGATGCTTAAATCCACAGTATACAAAGTGTGAAGCTGTCAACGGCCATCCTAAGCTGAACGCGCCTGCTCTCGTCAGATCGCAGACTGCTACCCAGCTTAGGGCCTGGTAAGTACCAGCATGGGAGACTGGATGGGAATCCCGGGTGCAGTTGCCATTTTAATCTGTTGCCGCCTTCCGCTCCGATTCAGAAAAGGATTTATTGATGCTCAAATCCACAATATACAGGGATGGGAGACTGGCTGGCAATCCAAGGTGCCATTGACATTTTGCTCTGTTGCCGCCTTCTTCTCCGAATAATAAAAATATTTATTGATGCTTAAATCCACAATATACAAGGCGTAAAGATGTCAATGGCCATCTTAAGCTAAACGTGCTTGCTCTCGTCAGATCGCAGACTGCTACCCAACTTAGGGCCTGGTAAGTACTGGCATGGGAGACTGGCTGGGAATCCCGGGTGCCGTTGACATTTTGCTCTATTGCTGCCTTCCGCTCCGATTCCGAAAATAATTTATTGATGCTTAAATCAACAGTATACAAGGTGTGAAGCTGTCGACGGCCATCCTAAGCTTAACGCGCCTGCTCTCGTCAGATCGCAGACTGGTACAGATCTTAGGGCCCGGTAAGTACCGGCATGGGACACTGGCTGGGAATCCCGGCTGCCGTTGACATTTTGCTCTGTTGCCGCCTTCCGTTCCGATTCCGAAAAGGATTTATTGATGCTTAAATGCACAGTATAAAGGGTGAGAAGCAGTCAACGGCCATCCTAAGCTGAATGCACCTGCTCTCGTCAGATCGCAGACTGCTACTCAGCTTAGGGCCCGGTAAGTACCAGCATGGGAGACTGGCTGGGAATCCCAGGTGTCGTTGACATTTTGCTCTGTTGCCGCCTTCCGCTCCGATTCCAAAAAGGATTTATTGATGCTTAAATCCACAGTATACAGGGTGTGACGATGTCTACGGCCATCCTAAGCTGAATGCGCCTGTTCTCGTCAGATCGCAGACTGCTACCCAGCTTAGGGCCCAGTAAGTACCGGCATGGGAGACTGGCTGGGAATCCCGGATGCAGTTGACATTTTGCTCTGTTGCCGCTTTCCGTTCCGATTCCGAAAAGGATTTATTGATGCTTAAATGCACAGTATAAAGTGCGAGAAGATGTCTACGGCCATCCTAAGCTGAACGCGCCTGCTCTCGTCAGATCGCAGACTGCTACCCAGCTTAGGGCCCGGTAAGTACCAGCATTGGAGACTGACTGGGAATCCCAGGTGTCGTTGACATTTTGCTCTGTTGCCGCCTTCTGCTCCGATTCCGAAAAGGATTTATTGATGCTTAAATCCACAGTATACAGGGTGTGAAGATGTCTACGGCCATCCTAAGCTGAATGTGCCTGTTCTCGTCAGATCGCAAACTGCTACCCAGCTTCGGGCCTGGTAAGTACCAGCATGGGAGACTGGCTGGGAATCCCGGGTGCAGTTGACATTTTGCTCTGTTTCTGCTCCGATTCCGAAAATTATTTATTGATGCTTAAATCCACAGTATACAAAGTGTGAAGCTGTCAACGGCCATCCTAAGCTGAACGTGCCTGCTTTTGTCAGATCGCAGACTGCTACCCAGCTTAGGGCCATGTAAGTACCAGCATGGGAGACTGGCTGGAATCCCGGGTGCAGGTGACCTTTTAATCTGTTGCCGCCTTCCGCTCCGATTGGGAAAAGGATTTATTGATGCTTAAATCCACAATATACAGGGTGTGAAGCTGTCAACGGCCAACCTAAGCTGAACGTGTCTGCTCTCCTCAGATCGCAGACTGCTGCCCGGCAGATACCGGCATGGGAGACTGGCTGGCAATCCAAGGTGCCGTTGACATTTTGCTATGTTGCCGCCTTCCTCTCCGATTAATAAAAATATTTATTGATGCTTAAATCCACAATATACAAGGCGTGAAGATGTCAACGGCCATCCTAAGCTGAACGCGCCTGCTCTTGTCAGATCGCAGACTGCTTCCCAGTTTAGGGCCCGGTAAGTACTGGCATGGGAGACTGGCTGGGAATCCCAGGTGTCGTTGACATTTTGCTCTGTTGCCGCCTTCCGCTCCGATTCCGAAAAGGATTTATTGATGCTTAAATCCACCATATACAGTATACAGTGTGTGAAGATGTCTACGGCCATCCTAAGCTGAATGCGCCTGTTCTCGTCAGATCGCAGACTGCTACCCAGCTTCGGGCCTGGTAAGTACCAGCATGGGAGACTGGCTGGGAATCCCGGGTGCAGTTGACATTTTGCTCTGTTTCTGCTCCGATTCCGAAAATTATTTATTGATGCTTAAATCCACAGTATAAAAAGTGTGAAGCTGTCAACGGCCATCCTAAGCTGAACGCGCCTGCTCTGGTCAGATCGCAGACTGGTACAGATCTTAGGGCCCGGTAAGTACCGGCATGGGACACTGGCTGGGAATCCCGGCTGCCGTTGACATTTTGCTCTGTTGCCGCCTTCCGTTCCGTTCCGAAAAGGATTTATTGATGCTTAAATAAACAATATACAAAGTGTGAAGCTGTCAACGGCCATCCTAAGCTGAACGCGCCTGCTCTCGTCAGATCGCAGACTGCTGGCCGGCAAGTACGGGCATGGGAGACTGCCTGGCAATCCAAGGTGCTATTGACATTTTGCTCTGTTGCCGCCTTCCTCTCCGATTAAAAAAAATATTTATTGATGCTTAAATCCACAGTATACAAGGCGTGAAGATGTCAACGGCCATCCTAAGCTGAACGCGCCTGCTCTCGTCAGATCGCAGACTGCTACGCAGCTTAGGGCCCAGTAAGTACCGGCATGGGAGACTGGCTGGGAATCCCGGGTGCAGTTGACATTCTGCTCTGTTGCCGCCTTCCGTTCCGATTCCGAAAAGGATTTATTGATGCTTAAATGCACAGTATAAAAAGCATGAAGCTGTCAATGGCCATCCTAAGCTGAACGTGCCTGCTCTCGTCAGATCGCAGACTGGTACAGATCTTGGGGCCCGGTAAGTACCGGCATGGGACACTGGCTGGGAATCCTGGCTGCCGTTGACATTTTGCTCTGTTGCCGCCTTCCGTTCCGATTCCGAAAAGGATTTATTGATGCTTAAATGCACAGTATAAAGTGCGAGAAGCTGTCAACGGCCATCCTAAGCTGAACGCGCCTGCTCTCGTCAGATTGCAGACTGCTACCCAGCTTAGGGCCCGGTAAGTACCAGCATGGGAGACTGACTGGGAATTCCAGGTGTCGTTGACATTTTGCTCTGTTGCCGCCTTCTGCTCCGATTCCGAAAAGGATTTATTGATGCTTAAATCCACAGTATACAGGGTGTGAAGATGTCTACGGCCATCCTAAGCTGAATGC
The DNA here is from genome assembly GCF_029499605.1 of Hyla sarda. Taxonomy (NCBI): domain Eukaryota; kingdom Metazoa; phylum Chordata; class Amphibia; order Anura; family Hylidae; genus Hyla; species Hyla sarda. The sequence goes on from NW_026610418.1 coordinate 175,304, forward strand.
GCCTGTTCTCGTCAGATCGCAGACTGCTACCCAGCTTCGGGCCTGGTAAGTACCAGCATGGGAGACTGGCTGGGAATCCCGGGTGCAGTTGACATTTTGCTCTGTTTCTGCTCCGATTCCGAAAATTATTTATTGATGCTTAAATCCACAGTATACAAAGTGTGAAACTGTCAACGGCCATCCTAAGCTGAACGTGCTTGCTCTCCTCAGATCGCAGACTGCTGCCCGGCAGATACAGGCATGGGAGACTGGCTGGCAATCCAAGGTGCCATTGACATTTTGCTCTGTTGCCGCCTTCTTCTCCGAATAATAAAAATATTTATTGCTGCTTAAATCCACAATATACAAGGCGTAAAGATGTCAACGGCCATCCTAAGCTGAACGTGCCTGCTCTCGTCAGATCGCAGACTGCTGCCCTGTAGTTACCGGCATGGGAGACTGGCTGGCAATCCAAGGTGCCATTGACATTTTGCTCTGTTGCCGCCTTCCTCTCCGATTAATAAAAATATTTATTGATGCTTAAATCCACAATATACAAGGCGTGAAGATGTCAACGGCCATCCTAAGCTGAACGCGCCTGCTCTCGTCAGATCGCAGACTGCTACCCAGCTTAGGGCCCGGTAAGTACCAGCATTGGAGACTGACTGGGAATCCCAGGTGTCGTTGACATTTTGCTCTGTTGCCGCCTTCCGCTCCGATTCGGAAAAGGATTTATTGATGCTTAAATGCACAGTATAAAGGGCGTGAAGCTGTCAACGGCCATTCTAAGCTGAACGCGCCTGCTCTCGTCAGATCGCAGACTGCTACCCAGCTTAGGGCCTGGTAAATACCAGCATGGGAGACTGGCTGGGAATCTCAGGTGTTGTTGACATTTTGCTCTGTAGCTCTGTAGACATTTTGCTCCGATTTCGAAAAGGATTTATTGATGCTTAAATCCACAGTATACAGGGTGTGAAGCCGTCTACGGCTATTCTAAGCTGAATGCGCCTGTTCTTGTCAGATCGCAGACTGCTGCCCGGCAAGTACGGGCATGGGAGACTGGCTGGCAATCCAAGGTGCTATTGACATTTTGCTCTGTTGCCGCCTTCCTCTCCGATTAAAAAAAATATTTATTGATGCTTAAATCCACAGTATACAAGGCGTGAAGATGTCAACGGCCATCCTAAGCTGAACGCGCCTGCTCTCGTCAGATCGCAGACTGCTACGCAGCTTAGGGCCCAGTAAGTACCGGCATGGGAGACTGGCTGGGAATCCCGGGTGCAGTTGACATTTTGCTCTGTTGCCGCCTTCTGTTCCGATTCCGAAAAGGATTTATTGATGCTTAAATGCACAGTATAAAAAACACGAAGCTGTCAAAGGCCATCCTAAGCTGAACGCGCCTGCTCTTGTCAGATCGCAGACTGCTACCCAGCTTAGGGCCCGGTAAGTACTGGCATGGGAGACTGGCTGAGAATCCCGGTTGCCATTGCCATTGACATCTTGCTCTATTGCTGCCTTCCGCTCCGATTCCGAAAAGAATTTATTGATGCTTAAATCCACAGTATACAAGGTGTGAAGCTGTCGACGGCCATCCTAAGCTTAACGCGCCTGCTCTCGTCAGATCGCAGACTGGTACAGATCTTAGGGCTCGGTAAGTACCGGCATGGGACACTGGCTGGGAATCTAGGCTGCCGTTGACATTTTGCTCTGTTGCCGCCTTCCGTTCCGATTCCGAAAATAATTTATTGATGCTTAAATCCACAGTATACAAGGTGTGAAGCTGTCGACGGCCATGCTAAGTTTAACGCGCCTGCTCTCGTCAGATCGCAAACTGGTACAGATCTTAGGGACCGGTAAGTACCGGCATGGGACACTGGCTGGGAATCCCGGCTGCCGTTGACATTTTGCTCTGTTGCCGCCTACCGTTCCGATTCCGAAAAGGATTTATTGATGCTTAAATGCACAGTATAAAAAGCATGAAGCTGTCAATGGCCATCCTAAGCTGAATGCGCCTGCTCTTGTCAGCTCGCAGACTGCTACCCAGCTTAGGGCCTGGTAAGTACCAGCATGGGAGACTGGCTGGGAATCCTGGGTGCCGTTGACATTTTAATCTGTTGCCGCCTTCCGCTCCGATTCGGAAAAGGATTTATTGATGCTTAAATGCACAGTATAAAGGGCGTGAAGCCGTCAACGGCCATCCTAAGCTGAACGCGCCAGCTCTCGTCAGATCGCAGACTGCTACCCAGCTTAGGGCCCGGTAAGTACCAGCATGGGAGACTGGCTGGGAATCCCAGGTGTTGTAGACATTTTGCTCTGTAGCCGCCTTCCGCTCCGATTCCGAAAAGGATTTATTGATGCTTAAATCCACAGTATACAGGATGTGAAGCATTCTACGGCTATCCTAAGCTGAATGCGCCTGTTCTTGTCAGATCGCAGACTGCTGCCCGGCAAGTACGGGCATGGGAGACTGGCTGGCAATCCAAGGTGCTATTGAAATTTTGCTCTGTTGCCGCCTTCCTCTCCGATTTAAAAAAATATTTATTGATGCTTAAATCCACAGTATACAAGGCATGAAGATGTCAACGGCCATCCTAAGCTGAACGCGCCTGTTCTCGTCAGATCGCAGACTGCTACGCAGCTTAGGGCCCAGTAAGTACCGGCATGAGAGACTGGCTGGGAATCCCGGGTGCTGTTGACAATTTGCTCTGTTGCCGCCTTCCGTTCCGATTCCGAAAAGGATTTATTGATGCTTAAATGCACAGTATAAAAAGCATGAAGCTGTCAATGGCCATCCTAAGCTGAATGCGCCTGCTCTTGTCAGATCGCAGACTGCTACCCAGCTTAGGGCCTGGTAAGTACTGGCATGGGAGACTGGCTGGGAATCCCGGGTGCTGTTTACATTTTGCTCTATTGCTGCCTTCCGCTCCGATAAGAATTTATTGATGCTTAAATCCACAGTATACAAGGTGTGAAGCTGTCGACGGCCATCCTAAGCTTAACGCGCCTGCTCTCGTCAGATCGCAGACTGGTACAGATCTTAGGGCCCGGTAAGTACCGGCATGGTACACTGGCTGGGAATCCCGGCTGCCGTTGACATTTTGCTCTGTTGCCGCCTTCCGTTCCGATTCCGAAAAGGATTTATTGATGCTTAAATGCACAGTATAAAGGGCGAGAAGCTGTCAACAGCCATCCTAAGCTGAACGCGCCTGCTCTCGTCAGATCGCAGACTGCTACCCAGCTTAGGGCCTGGTAAGTACCAGCATGGGAGACTGGCTGGGAATCCCAAGTGTCGTTGACATTTTGCTCTGTTGCCGCCTTCCTCTCCGATTTAAAAAAATATTTATTGATGCTTAAATCCACAGTATACAAGGCATGAAGATGTCAACGGCCATCCTAAGCTGAACGCGCCTGTTCTCGTCAGATCGCAGACTGCTACGCAGCTTAGGGCCCAGTAAGTACCGGCATGAGAGACTGGCTGGGAATCCCGGGTGCAGTTGACAATTTGCTCTGTTGCCGCCTTCCGCTCCGATTCCGAAAAGGATTTATTGATGCTTAAATCCACAGTATACAGGGTGTGAAGATGTCTACGGCCATCCTGAGCTGAATGCGCCTGTTCTTGTCAGATCGCAGACTGCTACCCAGCTTCGGGCCCAGTAGGTACCAGCATGGGAAACTGGCTGGGAATCCCAAGTGCAGTTGACATTTTGCTCTGTTTCTGCTCCGATTCCGAAAATTATTTATTGATGCTTAAATCCACAGTATACAAAGTGTGAAGCTGTCAACGGCCATCCTAAGCTGAACGCGCCTGCTCTCGTCAGATCGCAGACTGCTACCCAGCTTAGGGCCTGGTAAGTACCAGCATGGGAGACTGGCTGGGAATCCCGGGTGCAGTTGACATTTTAATCTGTTGCCGCCTTCCGCTTCGATTCGGAAAAGGATTTATTGATGCTTAAATCCACAATATACAGGGTGTGAAGCTGTCAACGGCCATCCTAAGCCTGAACGTGCCTGCTCTCCTCAGATTGCAGACTGCTGCCCGGCAGATACCGGCATGGGAGACTGGCTGGCAATCCAAGGTGCCATTGACATTTTGCTCTGTTGCCGCCTTCTTCTCCGATTAATAAAAATATTTATTGATGCTTAAATCCACAATATACAAGGCGTAAAGATGTCAACAGCCATCCTAAGCTGAACGCGCCTGCACTCGTCAGATCGCAGACTGCTACCCAGCTTAGGGCCCAGTAAGTACCGACATGGGAGACTGGCTGGGAATCCCAGGTGCAGTTGACATTTTGCTCTGTTTCTGCTGCGATTCCGAAAATTATTTATTGATGCTTAAATCCACAGTATACAAAGTGTGAAGCTGTCAACCGCCATCCTAAGCTTAACACGCCTGCTCTCGTCAGATCGCAGACTGCTACCCAGCTTAGGGCCTGGTAAGTACCAGCATGGGAGACAGGCTGGGAATCCCGGGTGCAGTTGACATTTTAATCTGTTGCCGCCTTCCGCTCCGATTCGGAAAAGGATTTATTGATGCTTAAATCCACAATATACAGCGTGTGAAGCTGTCAATGGCCATCCTAAGCCTGAACGTGCCTGCTCTCCTCAGATCGCAGACTGCTGCCCGGCAGATACAGGCATGGGAGACTGGCTGGCAATCCAAGGTGCCATTGACATTTTGCTCTGTTGCCGCCTTCCTCTCCGATTAATAAAAATATTTATTGATGCTTAAATCCACAATATACAAGGCGTGAAGATGTCAATGGCCATCCTAAGCTGAACGCGCCTGCTCTCGTCAGATCGCAGACTGCTACCCAGATTAGGGCCCAGTAAGTACCGGCCTGGGAGACTGGCTGGGAATCCCGGGTGCAGTTGACATTTTGCTCTGTTGCCGCCTTCCGTTCCGATTCCGAAAAGGATTTATTGATGCTTAAATGCACAGTATAAAAAGCATGAAGCTGTCAATGGCCATCCTAAGCTGAACGCGCCTGCTCTCGTCAGATCACAGACTGCTACCCAGCTTAGGGCCCGGTAAGTACTGGCATGGGAGGCTGGCTGGGAATCCCGGTTGCCGTTGACATTTTGCTCTATTGCTCCGATTCCGAAAAGAATTTATTGATGCTTAAATCCACAGTATACAAGGTGTGAAGCTGTCGACGGCCATCCTAAGCTTAAAGCGCCTGCTCTCGTCAGATCGCAGACTGGTACAGATCTTAGGGCCCGGTAAGTACCGGCATGGGACACTGGCTGGGAATCCCGGCTGCCGTTGACATTTTGCTCTGTTGCCGCCTTCCGTTACGATTCCGATTCCGATTCCGAAAAGGATTTATTGATGCTTAAATGCACAGTATAAAGGGCGAGAAGCTGTCAACGGCCATCCTAAGCTGAACGCGCCTGCTCTCGTCAGATCGCAGACTGCTACCCAGCTTAGGGCCTGGTAAGTACCAGCATGGGAGACTGGCTGGGAATCCCGGGTGCAGTTGATATTTTAATCTGTTGCCGCCTTCCGCTCCGATTCGGAAAAGGATTTATTGATGCTTAAATGCACAGTATAAAGGACATGAAGCTGTCAACAGCCATCCTAAGCTGAACTCGCCTGCTCTAATCAGATCGCAGACTGCTACCCAGCTTAGGGCCCCGTAAGTACCAGCATGGGAGACTGGCTGGGAATCTTAGGTGTTGTTGACATTTTGCTCTGTAGCTCTGTAGATATTTGCTCCGATTCCGAAAAGGATTTATTGATGCTTAAATCCACAGTATACAGGGTGTGAAGCCGTCTACGGCTATCCTAAGCTGAATGCGCCTGTTCTTGTCAGATCGCAGACTGCTGCCCGGCAAGTACGGGCATGGGAGACTGGCTGGCAATCCAAGGTGCTATTGACATTTTGCTCTGTTGCCGCCTTCCTCTCCGATTAAAAAAATATTTATTGATGCTTAAATCCACAATATACAAGGCGTGAAGATGTCAACGGCCATCCTAAGCTGAACGCGCCTGCTCTCGTCAGATCGCAGACTGCTACCCAGCTTAGGGCCCGGTAAGTACTGGCATGGGAGACTGGCTGGGAATCACGGGTGCCGTTGACATTTTGCTCTATTGCTGCCTTCCGCTCCGATTCCGAAAAGAATTTATTGATGCTTAAATCCACAGTATACAAGGTGTGAAGCTGTCGACGGCCATCCTAAGCTTAACGCGCCTGCTCTCGTCAGATCGCAGACTGGTACAGATCTTAGGGCCCGGTAAGTACCGGCATGGGACACTGGCTATGAATGCCCGGCTGCCGTTGACATTTTGCTCTGTTGCCGCCTTCCGTTCCGATTCCGAAAAGGATTTATTGATGCTTAAATGCACAGTATAAAGGGCAAGAAGCTGTCAACGGCCATCCTAAGCTGAACGTGCCTGCTCTCGTCAGATCGCAGACTGCTACCCAGCTTAGGGCCCGGTAAGTAAAAGCATGGGAGACTGGCTGGGAATCCCAGGTGTCGTTGACATTTTGCTCTGTTGCCGCCTTCCGTTCCGATTCCGAAAAGGATTTATTGATGCTTAAATCCACAGTATACAGGGTGTGAAGATGTCTACAGCCATACTAAGCTGAATGCGCCTGTTCTCGTCAGATCGCAGACTGCTACCCAGCTTCGGGCCTGGTAAGTACCAGCATGGGAGACTGGCTGGGAATCCCGAGTACAGTTGACATTTTGCTCTGTTTCTGCTCCGATTCCGAAAATTATTTATTGATGCTTAAATCCACAGTATACAAAGTGTGAAGCTGTCAACGGCCATCCTAAGCTGAACGCGCCTGCTCTCGTCAGATCGCAGACTGCTAGGGCCTGGTAAGTACCAGCATGGGAGACTGGCCGTGAATCCCGGGTGCAGTTGACATTTTAATCTGTTGCCGCCTTCCGCTCCGATTCGGAAAAGGATTTATTGATGCTTAAATCCACAATATACAGGGTGTGAAGCTGTCAACGGCCGTCCTAAGCCTGAACGTGCCTGCTCTCCTCAGATCGCAGACTGCTGCCCGGCAGATACAGGCATGGGAGACTGGCTGGCAATCCAAGGTGCCATTGACATTTTGCTCTGTTGCCGCCTTCTTCTCCGATTAATAAAAAAATTTATTGATGCTTAAATCCACAATATACAAGGCGTAAAGATGTCAACAGCCATCCTAAGCTGAACGCGCCTGCTCTTGTCAGATCGCAGACTGCTACCCAGCTTAGGGCCCAGTAAGTACCGGCATGGGAGACTGGCTGGGGATCCCGGGTGCATTTGACATTTTGCTCTGTTGCCGCCTTCCGCTCCGATTCGGAAAAGGATTTATTGATGCTTAAATGCACAGTATAAAGGGCGTGAAGCTGTCAACGGCCATCCTAAGCTGAACGCGCCTGCTCTCGTCAGATTGCAGACTGGTACAGATCTTAGGGCCCGGTAAGTACCGACATGGGACACTGGCTGGGAATCCCGGCTGCCGTTGACATTTTACTCTGTTGCCGCCTTCCGTTCCGATTCCGAAAATGATTTATTGATGCTTAAATCCACAATATACAAGGCATAAAGATGTCAACAGCCATCCTAAGCTGAACGCGCCTGCTCTCGTCAGATCACAGACTGCTACCCAGCTTAGGGCCCAGTAAGTACCGACATGGGAGACTGGCTGGGAATCCCGAGTGCAGTTGACATTTTGCTCTGTTGCCGCCTTCCGCTCCGATTCGGAAAATGATTTATTGATGCTTAAATGCACAGTATAAAGGCTGTGAAGCTGTCAACTGCCATCCTAAGCTGAACGCGCCTGCTCTCGTCAGATCGCAGACTGCTACCCAGCTTAGGGCCTGGTAAGTACCAGCATGGGAGACTGGCTGGGAATCCCAGGTGTTGTTGACATTTTGCTCTGTAGCCGCCTTCCGCTCCGATTCCTAAAAGGATTTATTGATGCTTAAATCCACAGTATACAGGGTGTGAAGCCGTCTATGGCTATCCTAAGCTGAATGTGCCTGTTCTTGTCAGATCGCAGACTGGTGCCCGGCTATTGACATTTTGCTCTGTTGCCGCCTTCCTCTCTGATTCCGAAAAGGATTTATTGATGCTAAAATGCACAGTTTAAAAAGCATGAAGCTGTCAATGGCCATCCTAAGATGAACGCGCCTGCTCTCGTCAGATCGCAGACTGCTACCCAGCTTAGGGCCTGGTAAGTACCAGCATGGGAGACTGGCTGGGAATCCCGGGTGCAGTTGACATTTTAATCTGTTGCCGCCTTCCGCTCCGATTCGGAAAAGGATTTATTGATGCTTAAATCCACAGTATACAAGGTGTGAAGCTGTCGACGGCCATCCTAAGCTTAACGCGCCTGCTCTCGTCAGATCGCAGACTGGTACAGATCTTAGGGCCCGGTAAGTACCGGCATGGGAGACTGGCTGGGAATCCCGGCTGCCGTTGACATTTTGCTATTTTGCCGCCTTCCGTTCCGATTCCGAAAAGGATTTGTTGATGCTTAAATGCACAGTATAAAGGGCGAAAAGCTGTCAACGGCCATCCTAAGCTGAACGCGCCTGCTCTCGTCAGATCGCAGACTGCTACCCAGCTTAGGGCCCGGTAAGTACTGGCATGGGAGACTGCCTGGGAATCCCGGGTGCCGTTGACATTTTGCTGTATTGCTGCCTTCCGCTCCGATTCCGAAAATAATTTATTGATGCTTAAATCCACAGTATGCAAGGTGTGAAGCTGTCGACGGCCATCCTAAGCTTAACGTGCCTGCTCTCGTCAGATCGCATACTGGTACAGATCTTAGGGCCCGGTAAGTACCGGCATGGGAGACTGGCTGGGAATCCCGGCTGCCGTTGACATTTTGCTATTTTGCCGCCTTCCGTTCCGATTCCGAAAAGGATTTATTGATGCTTAAATGCACAGTATAAAGGGCGAAAAGCTGTCAACGGCCATGCTAAGCTGAACACGCCTGCTCTCGTCAGATCGCAGACTGCTACCCAGTTTAGGGCCCGGTAAGTGCCAGCATGGGAGACTGGCTGGGCATCCCAGGTGTCGTTGACATTTTGCTCTGTTGCCGCCTTACGCTCCGATTCCGAAAAGTATTTATTGATGCTTAAATCCACAGTATACAGGGTGTGAAGATGTCTACGGCCATCCTAAGCTGAATGCGCCTGTTCTCGTCAGGTCGCAGACTGCTACCCAGCTTCGGGCCTGGTAAGTACCAGCATGGGAGACTGGCTGGGAATCCCGGGTGCAGTTGACATTTTGCTCTGTTTCTGCTCCGATTCCGAAAATTATTTATTGATGCTTAAATCCACAGTATACAAAGTGTGAAGCTGTCAACGGCCATCCAAAGCTGAACGCGCCTGCTCTCGTCAGATCGCAGACTGCTACCCAGCTTAGGGCCTGGTAAGTACCAGCATGGGAGACTGGCTGGGAATCCCGGGTGCAGTTGACATTTTAATCTGTTGCCGCCTTCCGCTCCGATTCAGAAAAGGATTTATTGATGTTTAAATCCACAATATACAGGGTGTGAAGCTGTCGACGGCCATCCTAAGCTTAACGCGCCTGCTCTCGTCAGATCGCAGACTGCTACCCAGCTTAGGGCCCAGTATGTACCGGCATGGGAGACTGGCTGGGAATCCCGGATGCAGTTGTCATTTTGCTCTGTTGCCGCCTTCCGCTCCGATTCGGAAAAGGATTTATTGATGCTTAAATCCACAATATACAGGGTGTGAAGCTGTCAACGGCCATCCTAAGCTAAACACGCCTGCTCTCGTCAGATCGCAGACTGGTACAGATCTTAGGGCCCGGTAAGTACCAGCATGGGAGACTGGCTGGGAATCTCAGGTGTTGTTGACATTTTGCTCTGTAGCTCTGTAGACATTTTGCTTCAATTCCGAAAAGGATTTATTGATGCTTAAATCCACAGTATACAGGGTATGAAGCCGTCTACGGCTATCCTAAGCTGAATGCGCCTGTTCTTGTCAGATCGCAGACTGCTGCCCGGCAAGTACGGGCATGGGAGACTGGCTGGCAATCCAAGGTGCTATTGACATTTTGCTCTGTTGCCGCCTTCCTCTCCGATTAAAAAAAATATTTATTGATGCTTAAATCCATAGTATACAAGGCGTGAAGATGTCAACGGTCATCCTAAGCTGAACGCGCCTGCTCTCATCAGATCACAGACTGCTACGCAGCTTAGGGCCCAGTAAGTACCGGCATGGGAGACTGGCTGGGAATCCCGGGTGCAGTTGACATTTTGCTCTGTTGCCGCCTTCCGTTCCGATTCCGAAAAGGATTTATTGATGCTTAAATCCACAGTATACAAGGTGTGAAGCTGTCGACGGCCATCCTAAGCTTAACGCGCCTGCTCTCGTCAGATCGCAGACAGGTACAGATCTTAGGGCCCGGTAAGTACCGGCATGGGACACTGGCTGGGAATCCCGGCTGCCGTTGACATTTTGCTCTGTTGCCGCCTTCCGTTCCGATTCCGAAAAGGATTTATTGATGCTTAAATGCACAGTATAAAGGACAAGAAGCTGTCAATGGCCAACCTAAGCTGAACGTGCCTGCTCTCGTCAGATCGCAGACTGCTACCCAGCTTAGGGCCCGGTAAGTACCAGCATGGGAGACTGGCTGGAATCCCAGGTGCAGTTGACACTTTAATCTGTTGCCGCCTTCCGCTCCGATTCGGAAAAGGATTTATTGATGCTTAAATCCACAGTATACAGGGTGTGAAGCCGTCTACGGCTATCCTAAGCTGAATGCGGCTGTTCTTGTCAGATCGCAGACTGCTGCCCAGCAAGTACGGGCATGGGAGACTGGCTGGCAATCCAAGGTGCTATTGACATTTTGCTCTGTTGCCGCCTTCCTCTCCGATTAAAAAAAATATTTATTGATGCTTAAATCCACAGTATACAAGGCGTGAAGATGTCAACGGCCATCCTAAGCTTAACGCGCCTGCTCTCGTCAGATCGCAGACTGCTACGCAGCTTAGGGCCCAGTAAGTACCGGCATGGGAGACTGGCTGGGAATCCCGGGTGCAGTTGGCATTTTGCTCTGTTGCCGCCTTCCGTTCCGATTCCGAAAAGGATTTATTGATGCTTAAATGCACAGTATAAAAAGCATGAATTTTTCAATGGCCATCCTAAGCTGAACGCGCCTTCTCTCGTCAGATCGCAGACTGCTACCCAGCTTAGGGCCCGGTAAGTATTGGCATGGGAGACTGGCTGCGAATCCCGGGTGCCGTTGACATTTTGCTCTATTGCTGCCTTCCGCTCCGATTCCGAAAATAATTTATTGATGCTTAAATCCACAGTATACAAGGTGTGAAGCTGTCGACGGCCATACTAAGCTTAACGCGCCTGCTCTCGTCAGATCGCAGACTGGTAAAGATCTTAGGGCCCGGTAAGTACCGGCAATGGACACTGGCTGGGAATCCCGGCTGCCGTTGACATTTTGCTCTGTTGCCGCCTTCCGTTCCGATTCCGAAAAGGATTTATTGATGCTTAAATGCACAGTATAAAGGGCGAGAAGCTGTCAACGGCCAACCTAAGCTGAACGCGCCTGCTCTCGTCAGATCGCAGACTGCTACCCAGCTTAGGGCCCGGTAAGTACCAGCATGGGAGACTGGCTGGAATCCCAGGTGCAGTTGACACATTAATCTGTTGCCGCCTTCCGCTCCGATTCGGAAAAGGATTTATTGATGCTTAAATCCACAGTATACAGGGTGTGAAGCCGTCTACGGCTATCCTAAGCTGAATGCGGCTGTTCTTGTCAGATCGCAGACTGCTGCCCAGCAAGTACGGGCATGGGAGACTGGCTGGCAATCCAAGGTGCTATTGACATTTTGCTCTGTTGCCGCCTTCCTCTCCGATTAAAAAAAATATTTATTGATGCTTAAATCCACAGTATACAAGGCGTGAAGATGTCAACGGCCATCCTAAGCTTAACGCGCCTGCTCTCGTCAGATCGCAGACTGCTACGCAGCTTAGGGCCCAGTAAGTACCGGCATGGGAGACTGGCTGGGAATCCCGGGTGCAGTTGGCATTTTGCTCTGTTGCCGCCTTCCGTTCCGATTCCGAAAAGGATTTATTGATGCTTAAATGCACAGTATAAAAAGCATGAATTTTTCAATGGCCATCCTAAGCTGAACGCGCCTTCTCTCGTCAGATCGCAGACTGCTACCCAGCTTAGGGCCCGGTAAGTATTGGCATGGGAGACTGGCTGCGAATCCCGGGTGCCGTTGACATTTTGCTCTATTGCTGCCTTCCGCTCCGATTCCGAAAATAATTTATTGATGCTTAAATCCACAGTATACAAGGTGTGAAGCTGTCGACGGCCATACTAAGCTTAACGCGCCTGCTCTCGTCAGATCGCAGACTGGTAAAGATCTTAGGGCCCGGTAAGTACCGGCAATGGACACTGGCTGGGAATCCCGGCTGCCGTTGACATTTTGCTCTGTTGCCGCCTTCCGTTCCGATTCCGAAAAGGATTTATTGATGCTTAAATGCACAGTATAAAGGGTGAGAAGCTGTCAACGGCCAACCTAAGCTGAACGCGCCTGCTCTCGTCAGATCGCAGACTGCTACCCAGCTTAGGGCCCGGTAAGTACCAGCATGGGAGACTGGCTGGAATTCGGGTGCAGTTGACATTTTAATCTGTTGCCGCCTTCCGCTCCGATTCGGAAAAGGATTTATTGATGCTTAAATCCACAATATACAGGGTGTGAAGCTGTCAACGGCCATCCTAAGCTGAACGTGTCTGCTCTCCTCAGATCGCAGACTGCTGCCCGGCAGATACCGGCATGGGAGACTGGCTGGCAATCCAAGGTGCCATTGACATTTTGCTCTGTTGCCGCCTTCCTCTCCGATTAATAAAAATATTTATTGATGCTTAAATCCACAATATACAAGGCGGGAAGATGTCAACGGCCATCCTAAACTGAACGCGCCTGCTCTCGTCAGATCGCAGACCGCTACCCAGCTTAGGGCCCAGTAAGTACCGGCATGGGAGACTGGCTGGGAATCCCGGGTGCAGTTGACATTTTGCTCTGTTGCCGCCTTCCGTTCCGATTCCGAAAAGGATTTATTGATGCTTAAATTCACAGTATAAAAATCATGAAGCTGTCAATGGCCATCCTAAGCTGAACGTGCCTGCTCTCGTCAGATCAAAGACTGCTACCCAGCTTAGGGCCGGTAAGTACTGGCATGGGAGACTGGCTGGGAATCCCGGTTGCCGTTGACATTTTGCTCTATTGCTGCCTTCCGCTCCGATTCCGAAAAGAATTTATTGATGCTTAAATCCACAGTATACAAGGTGTGAAGCTGTCGACGGCCATCCTAAGCTGAACGCGCCTGCTCTCGTCAGATCGCAGACTGCTACCCAGCTTAGGGCCCGGTAAGTACCTGCATGGGAGACTGGCTGGGAATCTCAGGTGTTGTTGACATTTTGCTCTGTAGCTCTGTAGACATTTTGCTTCGATTCCGAAAAGGATTTATTGATGCTTAAATCCACAGTATACAGGGTGTGAAGCCGTCTACGGCTATCCTAAGCTGAATGCGCCTGTTCTTGTCAGATCGCAGACTGCTGCCCGGCAAGTACGGGCATGGGAGACTGGCTGGCAATCCAAGATGCTATTGACATTTTGCTCTGTTGCCGCCTTCCTCTCCGATTAAAAAAAAATATTTATTGATGCTTAAATCCACAGTATACAAGGCGTGAGGATGTCAACGGCCATCCTAAGCTGAGCGCGCCTGCTCTCGTCAGATCGCAGACTGCTACGCAGCTTAGGGCCCAGTAAGTACCGGCATGGGAGACTGGCTGGGAATCCCGGGTGCAGTTGACATTTTGCTCTGTTGCCGCCTTCCGTTCCGATTCCGAAAAGGATTTATTGATGCTTAAATGCACAGTATAAAAAGCATGAATTTGTCAATGGCCAACCTAAGCTGAACGTGCCTGCTCTCGTCAGATCGCAGACTGCTACCCAGCTTAGGGCCCGGTAAGTATTGGCATGGGAGACTGGCTGGGAATCCCGGGTGCCGTTGCCATTTTGCTCTATTGCTGCCTTCCGCTCCGATTCCGAAAATAATTTATTGATGCTTAAATCCACAGTATACAAGGTGTGAAGCTGTCGACGGCCATCCTAAGCTTAACGCGCCTGCTCTCGTCAGATCGCAGACTGGTACAGATCTTAGGGCCCGGTAAGTACCGGCATGGGACACTGGCTGGGAATCCCGGCTGCCGTTGACATTTTGCTCTGTTGCCGCCTTCCGTTCCGATTCCGAAAAGGATTTATTGATGCTTAAATGCACAGTATACAAAGTTTGAAGCTGTCAACGGCCATCCTAAGCTGAACGCGCCTGCTCTCGTCAGATCGCAGACTGCTACCCAGCTTAGGGCCCGGTAAGTACCAGCATGGGAGACTGGCTGGGAATCCCAGGTGTCGTTGACATTTTGTTCTGTTGCCGCCTTCCGCTCCGATTCCGAAAAGGATTTATTGATGCTTAAATCCACAGTATACAAAGTGTGAAGCTGTCAACGGCCATCCTAAGCTGAACGCGCCTGCTCTCGTCAGATCGCAGACTGCTACCCAGCTTAGGGCCTGGTAAGTACCAGCATGGGAGACTGGCTGGGAATCCCGGGTGCAGTTGACATTTTAATCTGTTGCCGCCTTCCGCTCCGATTCGGAAAAGGATTTATTGATGCTTAAATACACAACATACAGGGTGTGAAGCTGTCAACGGCCATCCTAAGCCTGAAGTGCCTGCTCTCCTCAGATCGCAGACTGCTGCCCGACAGTTACCGGCATGGGAGACTGGCTGGCAATCCAAGGTGCCATTGACATTTTGCTCTGTTGCCGCCTTCCTCTCCGATTAATAAAAATATTTATTGATGCTTAAATCCACAATATACAAGGCGTGAAGAAGTCAATGGCCATCCTAAGCTGATCGCGCCTGCTCTCGTCAGATCGCAGACTGCTACCCAGCTTAGGGCCCAGTAAGTACCTGCATGGGAGACTGGCTGGGAATCCCGGGTGCAGATGACATTTTGCTCTGTTGTCGCCTTCCGTTCCGATTCCGAAAAGGATTTATTGATGCTTAAATGCACAGTATAAAAAGCATGAAGCTGTCAATGGCCATCCTAAGCTGAACGCGCCTGCTCTCGTCAGATCGCAAACTGATACCCAGCTTAGGGCCTGGTAAGTACCAGCATGGGAGACTGGCTGGGAGTCCCGGGTGCAGTTGACATTTTAATCTGTTGCCGCCTTCCGCTCCGATTCGGAAAAGGATTTATTGATGCTTAAATCCACAATATAAAGGGCGTGAAGGTGTCAACGGCCATCCTAAGCTGAACCCGCCTGCTCTCGTCAGATCGCAGACTGCTACCCAGCTTAGGGCCCGATAAGTACCAGCATGGGAGACTGGCTGGGAATCCCAGGTGTTGTTGACATTTTGCTCTGTAGCCGCATTCCGCTCCGATTCCGAAAATGATTTATTGATGCTTAAATCCACAGTATACAGGGTGTGAAGCCGTCTATGGCTATCCTAAGCTGAATGTGTCTGTTCTTGTCAGATCGCAGACTGCTGCACGGCAAGTACCAGCATGGGAGACTGGCTGGGAATCCCAGGTGTTGTTGACATTTTGCTCTGTAGCCGCCTTCCGCTCCGATTCCGAAAATGATTTATTGATGCTTAAATCCACAGTATACAGGGTGTGAAGATATCTACGGCCATCCTAAGCTGAATGCGCCTGTTCTTGTCAGATCGCAAACTGCTACCCAGCTTCGGGCCTGGTAAGTACCAGCATGGGAGACTGGCTGGGAATCCCGAGTGCAGTTGACATTTTGCTCTGTTTCTGCTCCGATTCCGAAAATTATTTATTGATGCTTAAATCCACAGTATACAAAGTGTGAAGCTGTCAACGGCCATCCTAAGCTGAACGCGCCTGCTCTCGTCAGATCGCAGACTGCTACCCAGCTTAGGGCCTGGTAAGTACCAGCATGGGAGACTGGCTGGGAATCCCGGGTGCAGTTGACATTTTAATCTGTTGCCGCCTTCCGCTCCGATTCAGAAAAGGATTTATTGATGTTTAAATCCACAATATACAGGGTGTGAAGCTGTCGACGGCCATCCTAAGCTTAACGCGCCTGCTCTCGTCAGATCGCAGACTGCTACCCAGCTTAGGGCCCAGTATGTACCGGCATGGGAGACTGGCTGGGAATCCCGGATGCAGTTGTCATTTTGCTCTGTTGCCGCCTTCCGCTCCGATTCGGAAAAGGATTTATTGATGCTTAAATCCACAATATACAGGGTGTGAAGCTGTCAACGGCCATCCTAAGCCTGAACGTGCCTGCTCTCCTCAGATCACAGACTGCTGCCCGGCAGATACAGGCATGGGAGACTGGCTGGCAATCCAAGGTGCCATTGACATTTTGCTCTGTTGCCGCCTTCTTCTCCGAATAATAAAAATATTTATTGATGCTTAAATCCACAATATACAAGGCGTAAAGATGTCAACGGCCATCCTAAGCTGAACACGCCTGCTCTCGTCAGATCGCAGACTGCTACCCAACTTAGGGCCCGGTAAGTACTGGCATGGGAGACTGGCTGGGAATCCCGGGTGCCGTTGCCATTTTGCTCTATTGCTGCCTTCCGCTCCGATTCCGAAAATAATTTATTGATGCTTAAATCGACAGTATACAAGGTGTGAAGCTGTCGACGGCCATCCTAAGCTTAACGCGCCTGCTCTCGTCAGATCGCAGACTGCTACTCAGCTTAGGGCCCAGTATGTACCGGCATGGGAGACTGGCTGGGAATCCCGGATGCAGTTGACATTTTGCTCTGTTGCCGCCTTCCGTTCCGATTCCGAAAAGGATTTATTGATGCTTAAATGCACAGTATAAAAAGCATGAAGCTGTCAATGGCTGTCCTAAGCTGAACGCGCCTGCTCTCGTCAGATCGCAGACTGCTACCCAGCTTAGGGCCAGGTACGTACTGGCATGGGAGACTGGCTGGGAATCCCGGTTGCCGTTGACATTTTGCTCTATTGCTGCCTTCCGCTCCGATTCCGAAAAGAATTTATTGATGCTTAAATCCACAGTATACAAGGTGTGAAGCTGTCGACGGCCATCCTAAGCTTAACGCGCCTGCTCTCGTCAGATCGCAGACTGGTACAGATCTTAGGGCCCGGTAAGTACCGGCATGGGACACTGGCTGGGAATCCCGGATGCAGTTGACATTTTGCTCTGTTGCCGCCTTCCGTTCCGATCCCGAAAAGGATTTATTGATGCTTAAATGCACAGTATAAAAAGCATGAAGCTGTCAATGGCCGTCCTAAGCTGAACGCGCCTGCTCTCGTCAGATCGCAGACTGCTACCCAGCTTAGGGCCCGGTAAGTACCGGCATGGGAGACTGGCTGGGAATCCCGGGTGCCGTTGACATTTTACTCTATTGCTTCCTTCCACTCCGATTCCGAAAATAATTTATTGATGCTTAAATCCACAGTATAAAAGGTGTGAAGCTGTCGACGGCCATCCTAAGTTTAACGCGCCTGCTCTCGTCAGATCGCAGACTGGTACAGATCTTAAGGCCCGGAAAGTACCAGCATGGGACACTGGCTGGGAATCCCGGCTGCCGTTGACATTTTGCTCTGTTGCCGCCTTCTGTTCCGATTCCGAAAAGGATTTAATGATGCTTAAATGCACAGTATAAAAAGCATGAAGCTGTCAACGGCCATCCTAAGCTGAACGCGCCTGCTCTCGTCAGATCGCAGACTGTTATCCAGCTTAGGGCCCGGTAAGTAACAGCATGGGAGACTGGCTGGGAATTCCAGGTGTCGTTGACATTTTGCTCTGTTGCCGCTTTCCGCTCCGATTCCGAAAAGGATTTATTGATGCTTAAATCCACAGTATACAGGGTGTGAAGATGTCTACGGCCATCCTAAGCTGAATGCGCCTGTTCTCGGCAGATCGCAGACTGCTACCCAGCTTCGGGCCTGGTAAGTACCAGCATGGGAGACTGGCTGGGAATCCCGAGTGCAGTTGACATTTTGCTCTGTTTCTGCTTTGATTCCGAAAATTATTTATTGATGCTTAAATCCACAGTATACAAAGTGTTAAGCTGTCAACGGCCATCCTAAGCTGAATGTGCCTGCTCTCGTCAGATTGCAGACTGCTACCCAGCTTAGGGCCAGGTACGTACTGGCATGGGAGACTGGCTGGGAATACTGGTTGCCGTTGACATTTTGCTCTATTGCTGCCTTCCGCTCCGATTCCGAAAAGAATTTATTGATGCTTAAATCCACAGTATACAAGGTGTGAAGCTGTCGACGGCCATCCTAAGCTTAACGCGCCTGCTCTCGTCAGATCGCAGACTGGTACAGATCTTAGGGCCCGGTAAGTACCGGCATGGGACACTAGCTGGGAATCCCGGCTGCCGTTGACATTTTGCTCTGTTGCCGCCTTCCGTTCCGATTCCGAAAAGGATTTATTGATGCTTAAATGCACAGTATACAAAGTGTGCAGCTGTCAACGGCCTTCCTAAGCTGAACGCGCCTGCTCTCGGCAGATCGCAGACTGCTACCCAGCTTAGGGCCTGGTAAGTATCTGCATGGGAAACTGGCTGGGAATCCCGGGTGCAGTTGACATTTTAATCTGTTGCCGCCTTCCGCTCCGATTCGGAAAAGGATTTATTGATGCTTA
Organism: Hyla sarda; assembly: GCF_029499605.1. Lineage (NCBI taxonomy): Eukaryota > Metazoa > Chordata > Amphibia > Anura > Hylidae > Hyla > Hyla sarda. The sequence goes on from NW_026610418.1 coordinate 193,963, forward strand.
AATCCACAATATACAGGGTGTGAAGCTGTCAACGGCCATCCTAAGCCTGAACGTGCCTGCTCTCCTCAGATCGCAGACTGCTCTCCGGCAGATACCAGCATGGGAGACTGGCTGGCAATCCAAGGTGCCATTGACATTTTTCTCTGTTGCCGCCTTCTTCTCAGATTAATAAAAATATTTATTGATGCTTAAATCCACAATATACAAGGCGTAAAGATGTCAACAGCCATCGTAAGCTGAACGCGCCTGCTCTCGTCAGATCGCAGACTGCTACCAAGCTTAGGGCCCAGTAAGTACCGCCATGGGAGACTGGCTGGGAATCCCGGGTGCAGTTGACATTTTGCTCTGTAGCCGCCTTCCGCTCCGATTCCGAAAAGGATTTATTGATGCTTAAATCCACAGTATACAGGGTGTGAAGCCGTCTACGGCCATCCTAAGCTGAATGTGCCTGTACTTGTCAGATCGCAGACTGCTGCCCGGCAAGTACGGGCATGGGAGACTGGCTGGCAATCCAAGGTGCTATTGACATTTTGCTCTGTTGCCGCCTTCCTCTCTGATTCCGAAAAGGATTTATTGATGCTTAAATCCACAGTATACAGGGTGTGAAGCCGTCTACGGCTATCCTAAGCTGAATGCGCCTGTTCTTGTCAGATCGCAGACTGCTGCCCGGCAAGTACGGGCATGGGAGACTGGCTGGCAATCCAAGGTGCTATTGACATTTTGCTCTGTTGCCGCCTTCCTCTCCGAAAAATATTTATTGATGCTTAAATCCACAGTATACAAGGCGTGAAGATGTCAACGGCCATCCTAAGCTGAACGCGCCTGCTCTCGTCAGATCGCAGACTGCTACCCAGCTTAGGGCCTGGTAAGTATCTGCATGGGAAACTGGCTGGGAATCCCGGGTGCAGTTGACATTTTAATCTGTTGCCGCCTTCCGCTCCGATTCGGAAAAGGATTTATTGATGCTTAAATCCACAATATACAGGGTGTGAAGCTGTCAACGGCCATCCTAAGCCTGAACGTGCCTGCTCTCCTCAGATCGCAGACTGCTCTCCGGCAGATACCAGCATGGGAGACTGGCTGGCAATCCAAGGTGCCATTGACATTTTTCTCTGTTGCCGCCTTCTTCTCAGATTAATAAAAATATTTATTGATGCTTAAATCCACAATATACAAGGCGTAAAGATGTCAACAGCCATCGTAAGCTGAACGCGCCTGCTCTCGTCAGATCGCAGACTGCTACCAAGCTTAGGGCCCAGTAAGTACCGCCATGGGAGACTGGCTGGGAATCCCGGGTGCAGTTGACATTTTGCTCTGTAGCCGCCTTCCGCTCCGATTCCGAAAAGGATTTATTGATGCTTAAATCCACAGTATACAGGGTGTGAAGCCGTCTACGGCCATCCTAAGCTGAATGTGCCTGTACTTGTCAGATCGCAGACTGCTGCCCGGCAAGTACGGGCATGGGAGACTGGCTGGCAATCCAAGGTGCTATTGACATTTTGCTCTGTTGCCGCCTTCCTCTCTGATTCCGAAAAGGATTTATTGATGCTTAAATCCACAGTATACAGGGTGTGAAGCCGTCTACGGCTATCCTAAGCTGAATGCGCCTGTTCTTGTCAGATCGCAGACTGCTGCCCGGCAAGTACGGGCATGGGAGACTGGCTGGCAATCCAAGGTGCTATTGACATTTTGCTCTGTTGCCGCCTTCCTCTCCGAAAAATATTTATTGATGCTTAAATCCACAGTATACAAGGCGTGAAGATGTCAACGGCCATCCTAAGCTGAACGCGCCTGCTCTCGTCAGATCGCAGACTGCTACTCAGCTTCGGGCCCGGTAAGTACTGGCATGGGAGACTGGCTGGGAATCCCGGTTGCCGTTGACATTTTGCTCTATTGCTGCTTTCCGCTCCGATTCCGAAAAGAATTTATTGATGCTTAAATCCACAGTATATAAGGTGTGAAGCTGTCGACGGCCATCCTAAGCTTAACGCGCCTGCTCTCGTCAGATCGCAGACTGGTACAGATCTTAGGGCCCGGTAAGTACCGGCATGGGACACTGGCTGGGAATCCCGGCTGCCGTTGACATTTTGCTTTGTTGCCTCCTTCCGTTCCGATTCCGAAAAGGATTTATTGATGCTTAAATGCACAGTATACAAAGTGTGAAGCTGTCAACGGCCATCCTAAGCTGAATGTGCCTGCTCTCGTCAGATCGCAGACTGCTACCCAGCTTAGGGCCTGGTAAGTACCAGCATGGGAGACTGGCTGGGAATCCCGGGTGCAGTTGACATTTTAATCTGTTGCCGCCTTCCGCTCCGATTCGGAAAAGGATTTATTGATGCTTAAATGCACAGTATAAAGGGCATGAAGCTGTCAACGGCCATCCTAAGCTGAACGCGCCTGCTCTCGTTAGATCGCAGACTGCTACCCAGCTTAGGGCCCGGTAAGTACCAGCATGGGAGACTGGCTGGGAATCTCAGGTGTTGTTGACATTTTGCTCTGTAGCTCTGTAGACATTTTGCTCCGATTCCGAAAAGGATTTATTGATGCTTAAATCCACAATATACAGGGTGTGAAGCCGTCTACGGCTATCCTAAGCTGAATGCGCCTGTTCTTGTCAGATCGCAGACTGCTGCCCGGCAAGTACTGGCATGGGAGACTGGCTGGCAATCCAAGGTGCTATTGACATTTTGCTCTGTTGCCGCCTTTCTCTCCGATTCGGAAAAGGATTTATTGATGCTTAAATGCACAGTATAAAAAGCATGAAGCTGTCAATGGCCATCCTAAGCTGAACTTGCCTGCTCTCGTCAGATCGCAGACTGCTACCCAGCTTAGGGCCCGGTAAGTACTGGCATGGGAGACTGGCTGGGAATCCCGGGTGCCGTTGACATTTTGCTCTATTGCTGCCTTCCGCTCCGATTCCGAAAAGAATTTATTGATGCTTAAATCCACAGTATACAAGGTGTGAACCTGTCGATGGCCATCCTAAGCTTAACGTGCCTGCTCTCGTCAGATCGCAGACTGGTACAGATCTTAGGGCCCGGTAAGTACCGGCATGGGAGACTGGCTGGGAATCCCGGCTGCCGTTGACATTTTGCTCTGTTGCCGCCTTCCGTTCCGATTCCGAAAAGGATTTATTGATGCTTAAATCCACAGTATACAAAGTGTGAAGCTGTCAACGGCCATCCTAATATGAATGCGCCTGTTCTCGTCAGATCGCAGACTGCTACCCAACTTCGGGCCTGGTAAGTAACAGCATGGGAGACTGGCTGGGAATCCCGAGTGCAGTTGACATTTTGCTCTGTTTCTGCTCCGATTCCGAAAATTATTTATTGATGCTTAAATCCACAGTATACAAAGTGTGAAGCTGTCAACGGCCATCCTAAGCTGAACGCGACTGCTCTCGTCAGATCGCAGACTGCCAACCAGCTTAGGGCCTGGTAAGTACCAGCATGGGAGACTGGCTGGGAATCCCGGGTGCAGTTGACATTTTAATCTGTTGCCGCCTTCCGCTCCGATTCGGAAAAGGATTTATTGATGCTTAAATCCACAGTATACAGGGTGTGAAGCCATCTACGGCTATCCTAAGCTGAATGTGCCTGTTCTTTTCAGATCGCAGACTGCTGCCCGGCAAGTACGGGCATGGGAGACTGGCTGGCAATCCCAGGTGCTATTGCCATTTTGCTCTATTGCCGCCTTCCTCTCCGATTCCGAAAAGGATTTATTGATGCTTAAATGCACAGTATACAAGGCAAGAAGATGTCAACGGCCGTCCTAAGCTGAACGCGCCTGCTCTCGTCAGATCGAAGACTGCTACCCAGCTTTGGGCCTGGTAAGTACCAGCATGGGAGACTGGCTGGGAATCCCGGGTGCAGCTGACATGTTGCTCTGTTTCTGCTCCGATTCCGAAAATTATTTATTGATGCTTAAATCCACAGTATACAAAGTGTGAAGCTGTCAACGGCCATCCTAAGCTTAACGCGCCTGCTCTCGTCAGATCGCAGACTGGTACAGATCTTAGGGCCCGGTAAGTACCGGCATGGGAGACTGGCTGGGAATCCCGGCTGCCGTTGACATTTTGCTCTGTTGCCGCCTTCCGTTCCAATTCCGAAAAGGATTTATTGATGCTTAAAGGCACAGTATAAAGGGCAAAAAGCTGTCAACGGCCATCCTAAGCTGAACGCGCCTGCTCTTGTCAGATCACAGACTGCTACCCAGCTTAGGGCCCGGTAAGTACCAGCATGGGAGCCTGGCTGGGAATCCCAGGTGTCGTTGACATTTTGCTCTGTTGCCGCCTTCCGCTCCGATTCCGAAAAGGATTTATTGATGCTTAAATCCACAGTATACAAAGTGTGAAGCTGTCAACGGCCATCCTAAGCTGAACGCGCCTGCTCTCGTCAGATCGCAGACTGCTACCCAGCTTAGGGCCTGGTAAGTACCAGCATGGGAGACTGGCTGGGAATCCCGGGTGCAGTTGACATTTTAATCTGTTGCCGCCTTCCGCTCCGATTCGGAAAAGGATTTATTGATGCTTAAATCTACAATATACAGGGTGTGAAGCTGTCAACGGCCATCCTAAGCCTGAACGTGCCTGCTCTCCTCAGATCGCAGACTGCTGCCCGGCAGTTACCGGCATGGGAGACTGGCTGGCAATCCAAGGTGCCATTGACATTTTGCTCTGTTGCCGCCTTCCTCTCCGATTAATAAAAATATTTATTGATGCTTAAATCCACAATATACAAGGCATGAAGATGTCAACGGCCATCCTAAGCTGAACGCGCCTGCTCTCGTCAGATCGCAGACTGCTACCCAGCTTAGGGCCCAGTAAGTAACGGCATGGGAGACTGGCTGGGAATCCCGGGTGCAGTTGACATTTTGCTCTGTTGCCGCCTTCCGTTCTGATTCCGAAAAGGATTTATTGATGCTTAAATGCACAGTATAAAAAGCATGAAGCTGTCAATGGCCACCCTAAGCTGAACGCGCCTGCTCTCGTCAGATCGCAGACTGCTACCCAGCTTAGGGCCCGGTAAGTACCGGCATGGGACACTGGCTGGGAATGCCCGGCTGCCGTTGACATTTTGCTCTGTTGCCGCCTTCCGTTCCGATTCCGAAAAGGATTTATTGATGCTTAAATGCACAGTAGAAAGGGCGAGAAGCTGTCAACGGCCATCCTAAGCTGAACGCGCCTGCACTCGTCAGATCGCAGACTGCTACCCAGCTTAGGGCCCGGTAAGTAACAGCATGGGAGACTGGCTGGGAATCCCAGGTGTCGTTGACATTTTGCTCTGTTGCCGCCTTCCGCTCAGATTCCGAAAAGGATTTATTGATGCTTAAATCCACAGTATACAGGGTGTGAAGATGTCTACGGCCATCCTAAGATGAATGCGCCTGTTCTCGTCAGATCGCAGACTGCTACCCAGCTTCGGGCCTGGTAAGTAACAGCATGGGAGACTGGCTGGGAATCCCGAGTGCAGTTGACATTTTGCTCTGTTTCTGCTCCGATTCCGAAAATTATTTATTGATGCTTAAATCCACAGTATACAAAGTGTGAAGCTGTCAACGGTCATCCTAAGCTGAACGCAGCCTGCTCTCGTCAGATCACAGACTGCTAACCAGCTTAGGGCCTGGTAAGTACCAGCATGGGAGACTGGCTGGGAATCCCGGGTGCAGTTGACATTTTAATCTGTTGCCGCCTTCCGCTCCGATTCGGAAAAGGATTTATTGATGCTTAAATCCACAGTATATAGGGTGTGAAGCCATGTACGGCTATCCTAAGCTGAATGTGCCTGTTCTTGTCAGATCGCAGACTGCTGCGCGGCAAGTACGGGCATGGGAGACTGGCTGGCAATCCCAGGTGCTATTGCCATTTTGCTCTGTTGCCGCCTTCCTCTCCGATTCCGAAAAGGATTTATTGATGCTTAAATGCACAGTATACAAGGCGAGAAAATGTCAACGGCCGTCCTAAGCTGAACGCGCCTGCTCTCGTCAGATCGAAGACTGCTAGCCAGCTTTGGGCCTGGTAAGTACCAGCATGGGAGACTGGCTGGGAATCCCGGGTGCAGCTGACATTTTGCTCTGTTTCTGCTCCGATTCCGAAAATTATTTATTGATGCTTAAATCCACAGTATACAAAGTGTGAAGCTGTCAACAGCCATCCTAAGCTGAACGCGCCTGCTCTCGTCAGATCGCAGACTGCTACCCAGCTTAGGGCCTGGTAAGTACCAGCATGGGAGACTGGCTAGGAATTCCGGGTGCAGTTGACATTTTAATCTGTTGCCGCCTTCCGCTCCGATTTGGAAAAGGATTTATTGATGCTTAAATCCACAATATACAAGTCGTGAAGATGTCAACGGCCATCCTAAGCTGAACGTGCCTGCTCTCGTCAGATCGCAGACTGCTACCCAGCTTAGGGCCCAGTAAGTACCGGCATGGGAGACTGGCTGGGAATCCCGGGTGCAGTTGACATTTTGCTCTGTTGCCGCCTTCCGTTCCGATTCCGAAAAGGATTTATTGATGCTTAAATGAACAGTATAAAAAGCATGAAGCTGTCAATGGCCATCCTAAGCTGAACGCGCCTGCTCTCGTCAGATCGCAGACTGGTACAGATCTTAGGGCCCGGTAAGTAACAGCTTGGGAGACTGGCTGGGATTCCCAGGTGTCGTTGACATTTTGCTCTGTTGCCGCCTTCCGCTCCGATTCCGAAAAGGATTTATTGATGCTTAAATCCACAGTATACAGGGTGTGAAGATGTCTACGGCCATCCTAAGATGAATGCGCCTGTTCTCATCAGATCGCAGACTGCTACCCAGCTTCGGGCCTGGTAAGTACCAGCATGGGAGACTGGCTGGGAATCCCGAGTGCAGTTGACATTTTGCTCTGTTTCTGCTCCGATTCGGAAAAGGATTTATCGATGCTTAAATCCACAATATACAGGATGTGAAGCTTTCAACGGCCATCCTAAGCTGAACGCGCCTGCTCTCGTCAGATCGCAGACTGCTACCCAGCTTAGGGCCCGGTAAGTACCAGCATGGGAGACTGGCTGGGAATCCCAGGTGTTGTTGACATTTTGCTCTGTAGCCGCCTTCCGCTCCGATTCCGAAAAGGATTTATTGATGCTTAAATCCTTAGTATACAGGGTGTGAAGCCGTCTACGGCTATTCTAAGCTGAATGTGCCTGTTCTTGTCAGATCGCAGACTGCTGCCCGGCAAGTACGGGCATGGGAGACTGGCTGGCGATCCAAGGTGCTATTGACATTTTGCTCTGTTGCCGCCTTCCTCTCCGATTCCGAAAAGGATTTATTGATGCTTAAATGTACAGTATGAAAAGCATGAAGCTGTCAATGGCCATCCTAAGCTGAACGCGCCTTCTCTCGTCAGATCGCAGAATGCTACCCAGCTTAGGGCCCGGTAAGTACTGGCATGGGAGACTGGCTGGGAATCCCGGGTGCCGTTGCCATTTTTCTCTATTGCTGCCTTCCGCTCCGATTCTCGAAAATAATTTATTGATGCTTAAATCCACAGTATACAAGGTGTGAAGATGTCAACGGCCATCCTAAGCTGAACGCGCCTGCTCTCGTCAGATCGCAGACTGCTACGCAGCTTAGGGCCCAGTAAGCACTGGCATGGGAGACTGGCTGGGAATCCCGGGTGCAGTTGCCATTTTGCTCTGTTGCCGCCTTCCGTTCCGATTCCGAAAAGGATTTATTAATGATTAAATGCACAGTATAAAAAGCATGAAGCTGTCAATGGCCATCCTAAGCTGAACTCGCCTGCTCTCGTCAGATCGCAGACTGCTACCCAGCTTAGGGCCCGGTAAGTACTGGTGTTTGAGACTGGCTGGGAATCCCGGGTGCTGTTGACATTTTGCTCTATTGCTGCATTCCGCTCCGATTCCGAAAAGAATTTATTGATGCTTAAATCCACAGTATACAAGGTGTGAAGCTGTCGACGGCCATCCTAAGCTTAACGCGCCTGCTCTTGTCAGATCGCAGACTGGTACAGATCTTAGGGCCCGGTAAGTACCGGCATGGGACACTGGTTGGGAATCCCGGCTGCCGTTGACATTTTGCTCTGTTGCCGCCTTCCGTTCCGATTCCGAAAAGGATTTATTGATGCTTAAATGCACAGTATAAAGGGCGAGAAGCTGTCAACGGCCATCCTAAGCTGAACGCGCCTGCTCTCGGCAGATCGCAGACTGCTACCCAGCTTAGGGCCCGGTAAGTACCAGCATGGGAGCCTGGCTGGGAATCCCAAGTATTGTTGACATTTTGCTCTGTTGCCGCCTTCCGCTCCGATTCCGAAAAGGTTTTATTGATGCTTAAATCCACAGTATACACGGTGAGAAGATGTCTACGGCCATCCTAAGCTGAATGTGCCTGTTCTTGTCAGATCGCAGACTGCTACCCAGCTTAGGGCCTGGTAAGTACCAGCATGGGAAACTGGCTGGGAATCCCGGGTGCATTTGACATTTTGCTCTGTTGCCGCCTTCCGCTCCGATTCGGAAAAGGATTTATCGATGCTTAAATGCACAATATACAGGGTGTGGAGCAGTCAACGGCCATCCTAAACTGAACGCGCTTGCTCTCGTCAGATCGCAGACTGCTACCCAGCTTAGGGCCCGGTAAGTACCAGCATGGGAGACTGGCTGGGAATCCCAGGTGTTGTTGACATTTTGCTCTGTAGCCGCCTTCCGCTCCGATTCCGAAAAGGATTTATTGATGCTTAAATCCTTAGTATACAGGGTGTGAAGCCGTCTACGGCTATTCTAAGCTGAATGTGCCTGTTCTTGTCAGATCACAGACTGCTGCCCGGCAAGTACGGGCATGGGAGACTGGCTGGCAATCCAAGGTGCTATTGACATTTTGCTCTGTTGCCGCCTTCCTCTCTGATTCCGAAAAGGATTTATTGATGCTTAAATGCACAGTATAAAGGGCAAGAAGCTGTCAACGGCCATCCTAAGCTAAACGCGCCTGCTCTCGTCAGATCGCAGACTGCTACCCAGCTTAGGGCCCGGTAAGTACTGGCATGGGAGACTGGCTGGGAATCCCGGGTGCCATTGACATTTTGCTCTATTGCTGCCTTCCGCTCCGATTCCGAAAATAATTTATTGATGCTTAAATCCACAGTATACAAGGTGTGAAGCTGTCAACAGCCATCCTAAGCTTAACATGCCTGCTCTCGTCAGATCGCAGACTGGTACAGATCTTAGGGCCCGGTAAGTACCGGCATGGGACACTGGCTGGGAATATCGGCTGCCGTTGACATTTTGCTCTGTTGCCGCCTTCCGTTCCGATTCCGAAAAGGATTTATTGATGCTTAAATGCACAGTATAAAGGGCGTGAAGCTGTCAACGGCCATCCTAAGCTGAACGCACCTGCTCTCGTCAGATCGCAGACTGCTACCCAGCTTAGGGCCCGGTAAGTACCAGCATGGGAGACTGGCTGGTATTCTCAGGTGTTGTTGACATGTAGCTCTGTAGACATTTTGCTCCGATTTCGAAAAGGATTTATTGATGCTTAAATCCACAGTATACAGGGTGTGAAGCCGTCTACGGCTATCCTAAGCTGAATGCGCCTTTTCTTGTCAGATCGCAGACTGCTGCCCAGCAAGTACGGGCATGGGAGACTGGCTGGCAATCCAAGGTGCTATTGACATTTTGCTCTGTTGCCGCCTTCCTCTCCGATTAAAAAAAATATTTATTGATGCTTAAATCCACAGTATACAAGGCGTGAAGAAGTCAACGGCCATCCTAAGTTGAACGCGCCTATTCTCGTCAGATTGCAGACTGCTACGCAGCTTAGGGCCCAGTAAGTACCGGCATGGGAGACTGGCTGGGAATCCCGGGTGCAATTGACATTTTGCTATGTTGCCGCCTTCCGTTCCGATTCCGAAAAGGATTTATTGAAGCTTAAATGCACAGTATAAAAAGCATGAAGCTGTCAATGGCCATCCTAAGCTGAACGCGCCTGCTCTCGTCAGATCGCAGACTGGTACAGATCTTTGGGCCCGATACGTACCGGCATGGGACACTGGCTGGGAATCCTGGCTGCCGTTGACATTTTGCTCTGTTGCCGCCTTCCGTTCCGATTCCGAAAAGGATTTATTGATGCTTAAATGCACAGTATAAAGGGCGAGAAGCTGTCAACGGCCATCCTAAGCTTAATGCGCCTGCTCTTGTCAGATCGCAGACTGCTACCCAGCTTAGGGCCCGGTAAGTACCAGCATGGGAGACTGACAGGGAATCCCAGGTGTCGTTGACATTTTGCTCTGTTGCCGCCTTCCGCTCCGTTCCGAAAAGGATTTATTGATGCTTAAATCCACAGTATACAGGGTGTGAAGATGGCTACTTCCATCCTAAGCTGAATGTGCTTGTTCTCATCAGATCGCAGACTGCTACCCAGCTTCGGGCCTGGTAAGAACCAGCATGGGAGACTGACTGGGATTCCCGGGTGCAGTTGACATTTTGCTCTGTTTCTGCTCCGATTCCGAAAATTATTTATTGATGCTTAAATCCACAGTATACAAAGTGTGAAGCTGTCAACAGCCATCCTAGGCTGAACGCGCCTGCTCTCGTCAGATCGCAGACTGCTACCCAACTCAGGGCCTGGTAAGTACCAGCATGGGAGACTGGCTGGAATCCCGGGTGCAGTTGACATTTTAATCTGTTGCCGCCTTCCGCTCCGATTCGGAAAAGGATTTATTGATGTTTAAATCCACAATATACAGGGTGTGAAGCTGTCAACGGCTATCCTAAGCTGAATGCGCCTGTTCTTGTCAGATCGCAGACTGCTGCCCGGCAAGTACGGGCATGGGAGACTGGCTGGCAATCCAAGGTGCCATTGACATTTTGCTATGTTGCCGCCTTCCTCTCCGATTATTAAAAATATTTATTGATGCTTAAATCCACAATATACAAGAAAAGAAGATGTCAACGGCCATCCTAAGCTGAACGCGCCAGCTCTCGTCAGATTGCAGACTGCTACCCAGCTTAGGGCCCAGTAAGTACCGGCATGGGAGACTGGCTGGGAATCTCGGGTGCAGTTGACATTTTGCTCTGTTGCCGCCTTCCGTTCCAATTCCGAAAAGGATTTATTGATGCTTAAATGCACATTATAAAAATCATGAAGCTGTCAATGGCCATCCTAAGCTGAACGCGCCTGCTCTCGTCAGATCGCAGACTGCTACCCAGCTTAGGGCCCGGTAAGTACTGGCATGGGAAACTGGCTGGGAATCCCGCTTGCCGTTGACATTTTGCTCTATTGCTGCCTTCCGCTCCGATTCCGAAAATAATTTATTGATGCTTAAATCCACAGTATACAAGGTGTGAAGCTGTCAACGGCCATCCTAAGCTGAACGCGCCTGCTCTCGTCAGATCGCAGACTGGTACAGATCTTAGGGCCCGGTAAGTACCGGCATGGGACACTGGCTGGGAATCCCGGCTGCCGTTGACATTTTGCTCTGTTGCCGCCTTCCGTTCGGATTCCGAAAAGGATTTATTGATGCTTAAATGCACAGTATACAAAGTGTGAAGCTGTCAACGGCCATCCTAAGCTGAACGCGCCTCCTCTCGTCAGATCGCAGACTGCTACCCAGCTTAGGGCCTGGTAAGTACCAGCATGGGAGACTGGCTGGGAATCCCAAGTGTCGTTGACATTTTGCTCTGTTGCCGCCTTCCGCTCCAATTCCGAAAAGGTTTTATTGATGCTTAAATCCACAGTATACAGGGTGTGAAGATGTCTACGGCCATCCTAAGCTGAATGCGCCTGTTCTCGTCAGATCGCAGACTGCTTCCCGGCTTCGGGCCTGGTAAGTATCAGCATGGGAGACTGGCTGGGAATCCCGGGTGCAGTTGACATTTTAATCTGTTGCCGCCTTCCGCTCCGATTCGGAAAAGGATTTATTGATGCTTAAATGCACAGTATAAAGGGCAAGGAGCCGTCAACGGCCATCCTAAGCTGAACGCGCCTGCTCTCGTCAGATCGCAGACTGCTACCCAGCTTAGGGCCCAGTAAGTAACGGCATGGGAGACTGGCTGGGAATCCCGGGTGCAGTTGACATTTTGCTCTGTTGCCGCCTTCCGTTCTGATTCCGAAAAGGATTTATTGATGCTTAAATGCACAGTATAAAAAGCATGAAGCTGTCAATGGCCACCCTAAGCTGAACGCGCCTGCTCTCGTCAGATTGCAGACTGCTACCCAGCTTAGGGCCCGGTAAGTACCGGCATGGGACACTGGCTGGGAGTGCCCGGCTGCCGTTGACATTTTGCTCTGTTGCCGCCTTCCGTTCCGATTCCGAAAAGGATTTATTGATGCTTAAATGCACAGTAGAAAGGGCGAGAAGCTGTCAACGGCCATCCTAAGCTGAACGCGCCTGCTCTCGTCAGATCGCAGACTGCTACCCAGCTTAGGGCCCGGTAAGTAACAGCATGGGAGACTGGCTGGGAATCCCAGGTGTCGTTGACATTTTGCTCTGTTGCCGCCTTCCGCTCAGATTCCGAAAAGGATTTATTGATGCTTAAATCCACAGTATACAGGGTGTGAAGATGTCTACGGCCATCCTAAGATGAATGCGCCTGTTCTCGTCAGATCGCAGACTGCTACCCAGCTTCGGGCCTGGTAAGTAACAGCATGGGAGACTGGCTGGGAATCCCGAGTGCAGTTGACATTTTGCTCTGTTTCTGCTCCGATTCCGAAAATTATTTATTGATGCTTAAATCCACAGTATACAAAGTGTGAAGCTGTCAACGGTCATCCTAAGCTGAACGCAGCCTGCTCTCGTCAGATCACAGACTGCTAACCAGCTTAGGGCCTGGTAAGTACCAGCATGGGAGACTGGCTGGGAATCCCGGGTGCAGTTGACATTTTAATCTGTTGCCGCCTTCCGCTCCGATTCGGAAAAGGATTTATTGATGCTTAAATCCACAGTATATAGGGTGTGAAGCCATCTACGGCTATCCTAAGCTGAATGTGCCTGTTCTTGTCAGATCGCAGACTGCTGCGCGGCAAGTACGGGCATGGGAGACTGGCTGGCAATCCCAGGTGCTATTGCCATTTTGCTCTGTTGCCGCCTTCCTCTCCGATTCCGAAAAGGATTTATTGATGCTTAAATGCACAGTATACAAGGCGAGAAAATGTCAACGGCCGTCCTAAGCTGAACGCGCCTGCTCTCGTCAGATCGAAGACTGCTAGCCAGCTTTGGGCCTGGTAAGTACCAGCATGGGAGACTGGCTGGGAATCCCGGGTGCATCTGACATTTTGCTCTGTTTCTGCTCCGATTCCGAAAATTATTTATTGATGCTTAAATCCACAGTATACAAAGTGTGAAGCTGTCAACAGCCATCCTAAGCTGAACGCGCCTGCTCTCGTCAGATCGCAGACTGCTACCCAGCTTAGGGCCTGGTAAGTACCAGCATGGGAGACTGGCTGGGAATTCCGGGTGCAGTTGACATTTTAATCTGTTGCCGCCTTCCGCTCCGATTTGGAAAAGGATTTATTGATGCTTAAATCCACAATATACAAGTCTTGAAGATGTCAACGGCCATCCTAAGCTGAACGCGCCTGCTCTCGTCAGATCGCAGACTGCTACCCAGCTTAGGGCCCAGTAAGTACCGGCATGGGAGACTGGCTGGGAATCCCGGGTGCAGTTGACATTTTGCTCTGTTGCCGCCTTCCGTTCCGATTCCGAAAAGGATTTATTGATGCTTAAATGAACAGTATAAAAAGCATGAAGCTGTCAATGGCCATCCTAAGCTGAACGCGCCTGCTCTCGTCAGATCGCAGACTGGTACAGATCTTAGGGCCCGGTAAGTAACAGCTTGGGAGACTGGCTGGGAATCCCAGGTGTCGTTGACATTTTGCTCTGTTGCCGCCTTCCGCTCCGATTCCGAAAAGGATTTATTGATGCTTAAATCCACAGTATACAGGGTGTGAAGATGTCTACGGCCATCCTAAGATGAATGCGCCTGTTCTCATCAGATCGCAGACTGCTACCCAGCTTCGGGCCTGGTAAGTACCAGCATGGGAGACTGACTGGGAATCCCGAGTGCAGTTGACATTTTGCTCTGTTTCTGCTCCGATTCGGAAAAGGATTTATCGATGCTTAAATCCACAATATACAGGATGTGAAGCTTTCAACGGCCATCCTAAGCTGAACGCGCCTGCTCTCGTCAGATCGCAGACTGCTACCCAGCTTAGGGCCCGGTAAGTACCAGCATGGGAGACTGGCTGGGAATCCCAGGTATTGTTGACATTTTGCTCTGTAGCCGCCTTCCGCTCCGATTCCGAAAAGGATTTATTGATGCTTAAATCCTTAGTATACAGGGTGTGAAGCCGTCTACGGCTATTCTAAGCTGAATGTGCCTGTTCTTGTCAGATCGCAGACTGCTGCCCGGCAAGTACGGGCATGGGAGACTGGCTGGCGATCCAAGGTGCTATTGACATTTTGCTCTGTTGCCGCCTTCCTCTCCGATTCCGAAAAGGATTTATTGATGCTTAAATGTACAGTATGAAAAGCATGAAGCTGTCAATGGCCATCCTAAGCTGAACGCGCCTTCTCTCGTCAGATCGCAGAATGCTACCCAGCTTAGGGCCCGGTAAGTACTGGCATGGGAGACTGGCTGGGAATCCCGGGTGCCGTTGCCATTTTTCTCTATTGCTGCCTTCCGCTCCGATTCTCGAAAATAATTTATTGATGCTTAAATCCACAGTATACAAGGTGTGAAGATGTCAACGGCCATCCTAAGCTGAACGCGCCTGCTCTCGTCAGATCGCAGACTGCTACGCAGCTTAGGGCCCAGTAAGCACTGGCATGGGAGACTGGCTGGGAATCCCGGGTGCAGTTGCCATTTTGCTCTGTTGCCGCCTTCCGTTCCGATTCCGAAAAGGATTTATTAATGATTAAATGCACAGTATAAAAAGCATGAAGCTGTCAATGGCCATCCTAAGCTGAACTCGCCTGCTCTCGTCAGATCGCAGACTGCTACCCAGCTTAGGGCCCGGTAAGTACTGGTATTTGAGACTGGCTGGGAATCCCGGGTGCTGTTGACATTTTGCTCTATTGCTGCATTCCGCTCCGATTCCGAAAAGAATTTATTGATGCTTAAATCCACAGTATACAAGGTGTGAAGCTGTCGACGGCCATCCTAAGCTTAACGCGCCTGCTCTTGTCAGATCGCAGACTGGTACAGATCTTAGGGCCCGGTAAGTACCGGCATGGGACATTGGTTGGGAATCCCGGCTGCCGTTGACATCTTGCTCTGTTGCCGCCTTCCGTTCCGATTCCGAAAAGGATTTATTGATGCTTAAATGCACAGTATAAAGGGCGAGAAGCTGTCAACGGCCATCCTAAGCTGAACGCGCCTGCTCTCGGCAGATCGCAGACTGCTACCCAGCTTAGGGCCCTGTAAGTACCAGCATGGGAGCCTGGCTGGGAATCCCAAGTATTGTTGACATTTTGCTCTGTTGCCGCCTTCCGCTCCGATTCCGAAAAGGTTTTATTGATGCTTAAATCCACAGTATACACGGTGAGAAGATGTCTACGGCCATCCTAAGCTGAATGTGCCTGTTCTTGTCAGATCGCAGACTGCTACCCAGCTTAGGGCCTGGTAAGTACCAGCATGGGAGACTGGCTGGGAATCCCGGGTGCATTTGACATTTTGCTCTGTTGCCGCCTTCCACTCCGATTCGGAAAAGGATTTATCGATGCTTAAATGCACAATATACAGGGTGTGGAGCAGTCAACGGCCATCCTAAACTGAACGCGCTTGCTCTCGTCAGATCGCAGACTGCTACCCAGCTTAGGGCCCGGTAAGTACCAGCATGGGAGACTGGCTGGGAATCCCAGGTGTTGTTGACATTTTGCTCTGTAGCCGCCTTCCGCTCCGATTCCGAAAAGGATTTATTGATGCTTAAATCCTTAGTATACAGGGTGTGAAGCCGTATACGGCTATCCTAAGCTGAATGTGCCTGTTCTTGTCAGATCGCAGACTGCTGCCCGGCAAGTACGGGCATGGGAGACTGGCTGGCAATCCAAGGTGCTATTGACATTTTGCTCTGTTGCCGCCTTCCTCTCCGATTCCGAAAAGGATTTATTGATGCTTAAATGCACAGTATAAAAAGCATGAAGGTGTCAATGGCCATCCTAAGCTGAACGCGCCTGCTCTCGTCAGATCGCAGACTGCTACCCAGCTTAGGGCCCGGTAAGTACTGGCATGGGAGACTGGTTGGGAATCCCGGGTGCCGTTGACATTTTGCTCTATTGCTGCCTTCCGCTCCGATTCCGAAAATAATTTATTGATGCTTAAATCCACAGTATACAAGGTGTGAAGCTGTCGACGGCCATCCTAAGCTGAACGCGCCTGCTCTCGTCAGATCGCAGACTGGTACAGATCTTAGGGCCCGGTAAGTACCGGCATGGGAGACTGGCTGGGAATCCCGGCTGCCATTGACATTTTGCTCTGTTGCCGCCTTCCGCTCCGATTCCGAAAAGGATTTATTGATGCTTAACTGCACAGTATAAAAAGCATGAAGCTGTCAATGGCCATCCTAAGCTGAACGCGCCTGCTCCCGTCAGATCGCAGACTTCTACCCAGCTTAGGGCCCGGTACGTAACAGCATGGGAGACTGGCTGGGAATCCCAGGTGTCGTTGACATTTTGCTCTGTTGCCGCCTTCCGCTCCGAATCCGAAAAGGATTTATTGATGCTTAAATCCACAGTATACAGGGTGTGAAGATGTCTACGGCAATCCTAAGCTGAATGCGCCTGTTCTCGTCAGATCGCAGACTGCTACCCAGCTTCGTGCCTGGTAAGTGCCAGCATGGGAGACTGGCTGGGAATCCCGAGTGCAGTTGACATTTTGCTCTGTTTCTGCTCCGATTCCGAAAATGATTTATTGATTCTTAAGTCCACAGTATACAAAGTGTGAAACTGTCAACGGCCATCCTAAGCTGAACGCGCCTGCTCTCGTCAGATCGCAGACTGCTACCCAGCTTAGGACCTGGTAAGTACCAGCATGGGAGACTGGCTGAGAATCCCGGGTGCAGTTGACATTTTAATCTGTTGCCGCATTCCGCTCCGATTCGGAAAAGGATTTATTGATGCTTAAATCCACAATATACAGGGTGTGAAGCTGTCAACGGCCATCCTAAGCCTGAACGTGCCTGCTCTCCTCAGATCGCAGACTGCTGCCCGGCAGATACCGGCATGGGAGACTGGCTGGCAATCCAAGGTGCCATTGACGTTTTGCTCTGTTGCCGCCTTCTTCTCCGAATAATAAAAATATTTATTGATGCTTAAATCCACAATATACAAGGCGTAAAGATGTCAACGGCCATCCTAAGCTGAACGCGCCTGCTCTCGTCAGATCGCAGACTGCTACACAGCTTAGGGCCTGGTAAGTACCAGCATGGGAGATTGGCTGGGAATCCCGGTTTCTGTTGACATTTTGCTCTATTGCTGCCTTCCGCTTCGATACCGAAAATAATTTATTGATGCTTAAATCCACAGTATACAAGGTGTGAAGCTGTCGATGGCCATCCTAAGCTTAACGCGCCTGCTCTCGTCAGATCGCAGACTGGTACAGATCTTAGGGCCCGATAAGTACCGGCATGGGACACTGGCTGGGAATGCCCGGCTGCCGTTGACATTTTGCTCTGTTGCCGCCTTCCGCTCCGATTCCGAAAAGGATTTATTGATGCTTAAATCCACAGTATACAGGGTGTGAAGCCGTCTACGGCTATCCTAAGCTGAATGTGCCTGTTCTTGTCAGATCGCAGACTGCTGCCCGGCAAGTACGGGCATGGGAGACTGGCTGGCAATCCAAGGTGCTATTGACATTTTGCTCTGTTGCCGCCTTCCTCTCCGATTCCGAAAAGGATTTATTGATGCTTAAATGCACAGTATAAAAAGCATGAAGCTATCAATGGCCATCCTAAGCTGAACGCGCCTGCTCTCGTTAGATCGCAGACTGCTACCCAGCTTAGGGCCCGTTAAGTACTGGCATGGGAGACTGGTTGGGAATCCCGGGTGCCGTTGACATTTTGCTCTATTGCTGCCTTCTGCTCCGATTCCGAAAAGGATTTATTGATGCTTAAATGCACAGTATAAAAAGCATGAAGCTGTCAATGGCCATCCTAAGCTGAACGCGCCTGCTCCCGTCAGATCGCAGACTTCTACCCAGCTTAGGGCCCGGTACGTAACAGCATGGGAGACTGGCTGGGAATTCCCAGGTGTCTTTGACATTTTGCTCTGTTGCCGCCTTCCGCTCCGATTCCGAAAAGAATTAATTGATGCTTAAATGCACAGTATACAAAGTGTGAAGCTGTCAACGGCCATTCTAAGCTGAACGCGCCTGCTCTTGTCAGATTGCAGACTGATACCCAGTTTAGGGCCTGGTAAGTACCAGCATGGGAGACTGGCTGGGAATCCCGGGTGCAGTTGACATTTTAATCTGTTGCCGCCTTCCGCTCCGATTCGGAAAAGGAATTATTGATGCTTAAATGCACAGTATAAAGGGCGTGAAGCTGTCAACGGCCATCCTAAGCTGAACGCGCCTGCTCTCGTCAGATCGCAGACTGCTTCCCAGCTTAGGGCCCGGTAAGTACCAGCATGGGAGACTGGCTGGGAATCCCAGGTGTTGTTGACATTTTGCTCTGTAGCCGCCTTCCGCTCCGATTCCTAAAAGGATTTATTGATGCTTAAATCCACAGTATACAGGGTGTGAAGCCGTCTACGGCTATCCTAAGCTGAATGTGCCTGTTCTTGTCAGATCGCAGACTGCTGCCCGTCAAGTACGGACATGGGAGACTGGCTGGCAATCCAATGTGCTATTGACATTTTGCTCTGTTGCCGCCTTCCTCTCCGATTCCGAAAAGGATTTATTGATGCTTAAATGCACAGTATAAATGGCGTGAAGCTGTCAACGGCCATCCTAAGCTGAACGCGCCTGCTCTCGTCATATCGCAGACTGCTACCCAGCTTAGGGCCCGGTAAGTACCAGCATGGGAGACTGGCTGGGAATCTCAGGTGTTGTTGACATTTTGCTCTGTAGCTCTGTAGACATTTTGCTCCGATTCCGAAAAGGATTTATTGATGCTTAAATCCACAGTATACAGGGTGTGAAGCCGTCTACGGCTATCCTAAGCTGAATGCGCCTGTTCTTGTCAGATCGCAGACTGCTGCCCGGCAAGTACAGGCATGGGAGACTATCTGGCAATCCAAGATGCTATTGACATTTTGCTCTGTTTCCGCCTTCCTCTCCGATTAAAAAAAAATATCTATTGATGCTTAAATCCACAGTATACAAGGCGTGAAGATGTCAATGGCCATCCTAAGCTGAACGCGCCTGCTCTCGTCAGATCGCAGACTGCTATCCAGCTTAGGGCCCGGTAAGTAACAGCATGGGAGACTGGCTGGGAATCCCAGGTGTCGTTGACATTTTGCTCTGTTGCCGCCTTCCGCTCCGATTCCGAAAAGGATTTATTGATGCTTAAATCCACAATATACAGGGTGTGAAGCTGTCAACGGCCATCCTAAGCCTGAACGTGCCTGCTCTCCTCAGATCGCAGACTGCTGCCCGGCAGATACCGGCATGGGAGACTGGCTGGGAATCCCAGGTGTCGTTGACATTTTGCTCTGTTGCCGCCTTCCACTCCGATTCCGAAAAGAATTTATTGATGCTTAAATGCACAGTATACAAAGTGTGAAGCTGTCAACGGCCATCTTAAGCTGAACGCGCCAGCTCTCATCAGATCGCAGACTGCTACCCAGCTTAGGGCCCGGTAAGTACCAGCATGGGAGACTGGCTGGGAATCTCAGGTGTTGTTGACATTTTGCTCTGTAGCTCTGTAGACATTTTGCTCCGATTCCGAAAAGGATTTATTGATGCTTAAATCCACAGTATACAGGGTGTGAAGCCGTCTACGGCTATCCTAAGCTGAATGCGCCTGTTCTTGTCAGATCGCAGACTGCTGCCCGGCAAGTACAGGCATGGGAGACTATCTGGCAATCCAAGGTGCTATTGACATTTTGCTCTGTTGCCGCCTTCCTCTCAGATTTAAAAAAATATTTATTGATGCTTAAATCCACAGTATACAAGGCATGAAGATGTCAATGACCGTCCTAAGCTGAACGTGCCTGCTCTCGTCAGATCGCAGACTGCTACCCAGCTTAGGGCCCGGTAAGTACCAGCATGGGAGACTGGCTGGGAATCTCAGGTGTTGTTGACATTTTGCTCTGTAGCTCTGTAGACATTTTGCTCCGATTCCGAAAAGGATTTATTGATGCTTAAATCCACAGTATACAGGGTGTGAAGATGTCTACGGCCATCCTAAGCTGAATGCGCCTGTTCTCGTCAGATCGCAGACTGCTACCCAGCTTCGGGCCTGATAAGTACCAGCATGGGAGACTGGCTGGGAATCCCGGGTGCAGTTGACATTTTGCTCTGTTTCTGTTCCGATTCCGAAAATTATTTATTGATGCTTAAATCCACAGTATAAAAAATGTGAAGCTGTCAACGGCCATCCTAAGCTGAACGCGCCAGCTCTCGTCAGATCGCAGTCTGCTACCCAGCTTAGGGCCTGGTAAGTACCAGCATGGGAGACTGGCTGGGAATCCCGGGTGCAGTTGACATTTTAATCTGTTGCCGCCTTCCGCTCCGATTCGGAAAAGGATTTATTGATGCTTAAATCCACAATATACAACGTGTGAAGCTATCAACGGCCATCTTAAGCCTGAACGTGCCTGCTCTCCTCAGATCGCAGACTGCTGCCCGGCAGATACCGGCATGGGAGACTGGCTGGCAATCCAAGGTGCCATTGACATTTTGCTCTGTTGCCGCCTTCCTCTCCGATTAATAAAAATATTTATTGATGCTTAAATCCACAATATACAAGGCGTAAAGATGTCAACGGCCATCCTAAGCTGAACGCGCCTGCTCTCGTCAGATCGCAGACTGCTACCCAACTTAGGGCCCAGTAAGTACCGGCATGGGAGACTGGCTGGGAATCCCGGGTGCAGTTGACATTTTGCTCTGTTGCCGCCTTCTGTTCCGATTCCGAAAAGGATTTATTGATGCTTAAATGCACAGTATAAAAAGCATGAAGCTGTCAATGGCCATTCTAAGCTGAACGCGCCTGCTCTCATCAGATCGCAGACTGTTACCCAGCTTAGGGCCCGGTAAGTACTGGCATGGGAGACTGGCTGGGAATCCCGGTTGCCGTTGACATCTTGCTCTATTGCTGCCTTCCGCTCCGATTCCGAAAATAATTTATTGATGCTTAAATCCACAGTATACAAGGTGTTAAGCTGTCGACGGCCATCCTAAGCTTAACGCGCCTGCTCTCGTCAGATCGCAGACTGGTACAGATCTTAGGGCCCGGTAAGTACCGGCATGGGACACTGGCTGGGAATCCCGGCTGCCGTTGACATTTTGCTCTGTTGCCGCCTTCCGTTCCGTTCCGATTCCGAAAAGGATTTATTGATGCTTAAATGCACAGTATAAAGGGCGTGGAGCCGTCAACGGCCATCCTAAGCTGAACGCGCCTGCTCTCGTCAGATCGTAGACTGCTACCCAGCTTAGGGCCCGGTAAGTACCAGCATGGGAGACTGGCTGGGAATCCCAGGTGTTGTTGACATTTTGCTCTGTAGCCGCCTTCCGCTCCGATTCCGAAAAGGATTTATTGATGCTTAAATCCACAGTATACAGGGTGTGAAGCCGTCTACGGCTATCCTAAGCTGAATGTGCCTGTTCTTGTCAGATCGCAGACTGCTGCCCGGCAAGTACGGGCATGGGAGACTGGCTGGCAATCCAAGGTGCTATTGACATTTTGCTCTGTTGCCGCCTTTCTCTCCGATTCTGAAAAGGATTTATTGATGCTTAAATGCACAGTATAAAGGGCGTGAAGCTGTCAACGGCCATCCTAAGCTGAACGTGCCTGCTCTCGTCAGATCGCAGACTGCTACCCAGCTTAGGGCCTGGTAAGTACCAGCATGGGAGACTGGCTGGGAATATCAGGGTTTGTTGACATTTTGCTCTGTAGCTCTGTAGACATTTTGCTCCGATTCCGAAAAGGATTTATTGATGCTTAAATCCACAGTATACAGGGTGTGAAGCCGTCTACGGCTATCCTAAGCTGAATGCGCCTGTTCTTGTCAGATCGCAGACTGCTGCCCGGCAAGTATGGGCATGGGAGTCTGGCTGGCAATCCAAGGTGCTATTGACATTTTGCTCTGTTGCCGCCTTCCTCTCCGATTAAAAAAAATATTTATTGATGCTTAAATCCACAGTATACAAGGCGTGAAGATGTCAATGGCCATCCTAAGCTGAACGCGCCTGCTCTCGTCAGATCGCAGACTGCTACCCAGCTTAGGGCCCGGTAAGTACTGGCGTGGGAGACTGGCTGGGAATCCTGGGTGCCGTTGACATTTTGCTCTGTTGCCGCCTTCCGTACTGATTCGGAAAAGGATTAATTGATGCTTAAATCCAGAGTATAAAGTGTGTGAAGCTGTCAACGGACATCCTAAGCTGAACGCGCCTGCTCTCGTCAGATCGCAGACTGCTACCCAGCTTAGGGCCTGGTAAGTACCAGCATGGGAGGCTGGCTGGGAATCCCGGGTGCCACCAAAGAACACCAAAGATAGAATATCTGTCCTGCAACATTCCCTACATCATGCAGAAGGGCAAACACACTGGGACAGATTTATTAAAACTGACAAAATCTGTCTGTGTTGCCTATAGGAACCAATCACAGCAATTGTTTAAGAGCAGTATACAGAATGAAATCTCAGCGTGAATATGGTGGTTATGGGGACAGCTAAATAAATGTGGTGAAACATATCAGTTTTGCTCTGTATTCCTTCACCTTGCACAAACCTATTTTCCAGGGCACTGTCACTTGGAAAAACCTTTGACATGTCCTAGTCACATGTCAATAGTTTTGATCAGTGGGGTCTGTTTGTTCAGACCCCTGCCAAACAGGAGAGTGAACCAGGAAATATCCACACTCAGCGCGTTCTCTACCAGCTCTGTCATCGAGACACACACTCAAAATAAGTTTACGGACCATGTCTTGATGACGTCACACTGAGCAGGGAGAGGGTCGTGTGACTGTGCGGACTTCTCCTGGATTATTCTTATGACTGGTGGGGGTCTGAACACTCAGTCCTCCATCAATGAAAGCTTTTGACACATCCAAACAATTTAATTGACAGGTTTATTTTAAGGTAGTTCATGCTAGAACAATCATGGCCAGTCAATGGGAAATTCATTTCACCATGTTTTTTGGAGTTATGATGAAATTGTTAAATTGTTACTTTAATAATAAGGATATTCTTACAGATACGGTATATGCTGAAGATGTGATGCTGTGTTTAGCTATTTCTTATATTAAATACGCATGAAATAATCTGCAGCAGGAAATCCACAACATGTACAGTACGTGTACCCGTAATGTGACCAAAAATTTCTTTGTGATGGATATATATTCTTATAGGTACTGCAGGCCCCTAGATTTACCATACTTGTCTACATTATTCCAAAATGGTGCCAATAAAATAATAATAATCATGCTTCAGCCACCTCCAGGCTGTGCCATTCAGCCACAATACGGTCTCCTAATGCTTCAGCCAACTCCAACCTGATCCATTCAGCCACTATATGGTCTCCTCATGCTTCAGTTAATTCCAGCCTGGCCATTCAGCCAGTTTATGGTCTCTTCATGCTTCAGCCAACTCCAGGCTGTGCCATTCAGCCACTATATGGTCTCCTCATGCTTCAGCCAACTTCAGGCTGTGCCATTCAGCCACTATATGGTCTCATCATCCTTCAGCCAACTTCAGGCTGTGCCATTCAGCCACTATATGGTCTCATCATCCTTCAGCCAACTCCAGGCTGTGCCATTCAGCCACTACGTGGTCTCCTCATGCTTCAGCCAACTCCAGGCTGGGCCTTTCAGCCACTATATGGTCTCCTCATGCTTTTGCCAACTTCAGGCTGTGCCATTCAGCCACTATATGGCCTCCTCATGCTTCAGCCATCCCCAGGCTGTGCCAATCAGCCACTATATGGTCTCCTCATGATGGTTCAGCTAAGATCAGACATTGTTGCTGGAGCCGGCATCCTCAGCGAGAAGCTTGTTAAAGAAGAGAGGTTCTCCAACATGAGGATCTCCAGAGGTGTAGAAAAAGAAAGCCACCAAGATGACTGCCAGAGTGAGGAGGAAAAGATGGAGGAAGGGGAAGGAGGTGAGGAGGGCGATGTGAGTGAGGGGGATATGGATATTGGTTCTGTATGTACCACCACTGTTACCCCTGACCCCCCACTTACCCTGAGTGCAAATCACAGAAACCCGGCTTAGGTGGCCTTACCTCCTTCGAGTGAGGATGATGGCAGTGACTGCAGTGAAGGCAGCAGCTTGACAGATGGGGTCTCCTGTGAGAGATGGTTATGCAGGAGTTCCCCACCCATCTGGAAAACTTTTCTTTTGGAGAGGATTTAGGCCCAGAGGAGAAGAGGAAGAAGACACAAAGATAAGTTAAGTTTATCTTTTCTTCTTTCCAGCAACCTGGGTTGGCTGAGAAGCCGGTTCAGGGTGCTGGGTCCCTCAATCTGCCAGAACCCGGTTTCTGTAGTGGAGTAGGGCCAGCTTGGGGGATACAGTAGTGCACCCAAAGACAAAAGGTATTAGATGCTTACATGACTCAAACATGTCCCCCATGTGGTTAAGAACTTCTCGTGTGAGCTGTCAGATCTGCTGGACAGTTCTTGGAATCAACACATCTGGTGTATCTTGGCCATCCACTCAGCAACAGAGGGTGGTACAGTGTTTAGCCATTTTAGCGGAATTAAGGATTTGGCAGACGCCAAGAAGTGAGCAAGGAGAGCATCCTTGTGCAAACGAGAACCCACAGTGGGTCTACCTAGAAGGACCAGATAAGGGGTCAGCACAATAGGTGAGAGTACAATAGCATTAATTGTCAATTCCAGATCTTTCCAAAATGCCTGAATGGAAGGGCAGGCCCACCAGATATGTGTAAGACTCCCCACTTGTGTTCCGCACCT
Source organism: Hyla sarda (assembly GCF_029499605.1). NCBI lineage: Eukaryota > Metazoa > Chordata > Amphibia > Anura > Hylidae > Hyla > Hyla sarda. The sequence continues at coordinate 219,014 of NW_026610418.1, forward strand.
CCAATAGGAGTTGCTAGTCGAAAGGCCATGTATGTAGATGAATTCAGGGGTTCAATACCATCTAGACAATAATTTAAAGTAGGATTCCCTTAGCCGAATACATCTCGAGTAAACCTGAGAATGTTTAAGGATATATTCTACATCAGAGTCGGTGAGGGTAAGGTTCAGTTCCCTCTCCCAGGAAGCAATGCATCCCGGCCATAAAGAGGGGGCCGGACCCCAACACCATTTTTTAAGGAAGGACAGTTTAAGCGAGTTCCTATGTGGCTATATCAATTGGGACTCAAAGGGAGTCAGACCCCGCATCTCACACGCTTTGGCCAGGAATAAGGCGCAGCAATGCTGTATATGTCTAATATGGAGGAAGGACAAATTTACCGCAGGCAATAAACGCCTGCAAGGAGTTTGCCGACGGAACACCTCCACTCGAGAACAACTGTTGAACAGGAATGTGGGAAAGTTTAGACCATAGAGAAGCGTATACCGGCGTGACACAATTCACGACCTCGGGCACCAGAGCAGAGGGGAGTAGAGGGGAGAAAGAGAGGGAGCAAGAGTGTGCCAAACAGAGAGAACACTCGAGAAGAGAAGAGATGGGTCCAAGTGGGAGTAACGCCGTTTCATAGGCAACCAGAGATCTTTCAGGAAGTGAGGACCAAACACCCACTGGGACAAGGAAAGTTCAGAGGAAAAGGAGCAGGAAGTGTAGAAGAGAGAGCAGAGGAGCACGCAAACCACCTACGAAGCTGAATCGCCCTGTATAATGTCAAGACATCAGGGATACCTATCCCAACCTCAGCGGCCAGCCTGGCCAAGAGTGAGTGGGCAATTCTAGGTCTTTTGTAGCGCCAAAGGTATGCTGAAAATAATCTCTTAACAGCTAGGAAAAAGGACGGGGGGGGGGGGGAGAGCTATGGGAAGCATTTGGAGCTTGTAGAGTATTTTGGGAATAACATATGTCTGAAGAACATTACGTCTACCTATCCAAGAGATGGGGGTTGTCATAATGAGGGAGTTATCATAATCTCTCAGGAAACACTGTATCTCAGAGAGAAGGGGTTGGAAGTTCGCCTTATAGAGTAATCCGAGGGAGCTGGTGATATGCACCCCGAAATATTTCAAGGAGGCGGACGCCCAAGGGAAGGGAGATAAGTGTTACGCCGAGTGCTCCTCCCCGAAGCACTCGCAGCGTTCTATTATTCGCAGCGCTCCGGTCAGACCTGCTGACCGGGTGCGCTGCGATATTGCTCCCAGCCGGGATGCGATTCGTGATGCGGGACGCGCCCGCTCGCGATGCGCATCTCGGTCCCTGTACCTGACCCATTCCCTGTCTGTGTTGTCCCTGTGCGCGCAGACCCGCTCCTTAGGGCGCGTGCGCGCGCCGGGTTTCTGCAATTTAATGGGCCAGTGCACCAATGATGGTGCCTGGCCCAATCTCCCTGATTAGTTTGCACCTGTTCCTTGCCCTACTTATACCTCACTTCCCCTGCACTCCCTTGCCGGATCTTGTTGCCCTTGTGCCAGAGAAAGCCTTTCCTTGAGTGTTCCTAGCCTGTGTTCCAGACCTCCTGCCGTTGCCCCTGACTACGATCCTTGCTGCCTGCCCTGACCTTCTGCTACGTTCGACCTTGCTCTTGCCTTATCCCTTGTATCATGCCTATCTCAGCAGTCAGAGAGGTTGAGCCGTTGCCGGTGGATACGACCTGGTTGCTACCGCCGCTGCAAGACCATCCCGGTTTGCGGCGGGCTCTGGTGAAAACCAGTAGCTACTTAGAACCGGTCCACCGACAAGGTCCACGCCAATCCCTCTCTGACACAGAGGATCCACCTCCAGCCTGCCGAATCGTGACAATAAGTGTCTCAGGGTGGGAACCCTATCAGTGGTTAAGCAATTCAGACTTGGATATATTAACCTATAAATTCGAAAGCGAACCAAATTCCTCAAACAAGGACACCAGGCAGGGCAAATCCGACTCGGGTTTGGTGAGGAGGAAGAGCAAATCATCAGCAAAAGCCAGTGTCTTCAGCTCACCAGAGGGGGTAAGCATTCCACTGATGTCCGTATGTTGTCTCACTCTCTGGAGTAGAACAAAAAAGTGTTTGGGACAGAGGACAGCCCTGCCTGGTGCCATGCCATTGGTGAAAAGGAATGGTGGGGAGTCATTAACGAGCAGGGAAGCATATGGGTGGGCGAAGAGGGAGAAAATAGCGGAGATAAATGGCAGGGGGAAACCAAACTTAGGGAGGACAGTTTTCATGAAGGACCATCGTACCCTATCGAAAGCCTTCTCGGCGTCAACTCCGAGAAGGATCAGCGGTGAGCGAGTTGAGTGAGCGGTGTATTGAGGCTAAAAACTTAAAGGTATTAGTCCTCCCCTCCTTGCCAGGTACAAAACCCGACAGTTCAGGGGCAATCAGATTAGGGAGAAACCTATTAATCATGTTGGAAAGAAGCTTGGCCCAAAGAAAGAGAATCGGTTAAATGGGGGAGGAGGACGTCAAGGAATGTTTTATAATAGACCAGGGGCAAACCATCCGGTTTCTATATCTCAGGGGCGAGAGAGAGAGAGAGAGAGAGAGAGAGAGGGCAGGGTGTGGGCAGGGTTCTTGAAATTAAGGAGTGAGAGGACCAATGCTTCTAACCTTTGTCTTCTTCTGACTTGCCGGACTTCTGCCTCTGCTTCAGAGAATCTTTTGGCCTCAGTGGCTTCACCAACCACTGTCTTGTTCTTTGTACCGTCAGAGGACCTCTGACACGGGTCCATCTCAGTTTCAACTTCAGAGGACTTCCCACCTGGTTTCACCTCAGTCTTGACTTCAGTGGATTTCTCACTTGGTTTCACCTCATCCCTTCCAGCTTTCTCTTCAGGAGCACCAGCTTCCTCAGGTTTGGCTTCAGAGTCTTTGGCTCCTTCAGATTCTTGTGTAGAATCAGCATCTACTACTGCAGCTTCTTCAGGCTTACTCTTCTCTTCACCTGTAGCTTCAGTTGTGCCCTTCTCTTTACTCACAGCTTTTGAAGTTGACTCTAGTTTGGCTTCTGCTTCAGAGGATTTCTCTGCCTCAGCATTACCTTCAGATTTTTTGGTCTGCTCAGGTTCAGAGGATTTCCCACCAGGTTTCAGCGCAGTCCTAGCTTCAGGGGACTTCTTACAGGACTTCACCTCAATCTTAGCTTTAGAGGACTTTTTGGCATTCAGAGAAAGCATAACTGTAACCTGTAACTTCGGCCCCAGAAGCCTTTCTTGAGCCAATTCCACCATAGCTTGGTCTCTGCTCTCTTTTAGGACTTCCTGGTCCTCTTCCTTTTTCTCACATTTTCGCAGCTTACACTGGAGCTTAGCGGACTTCATCCTCTCACTGTCAAGTAACTCTGTCAAGTCCCTGACAGTTGAAAATAAAAGGAAAAAGGAGAGGCGCGCTCCTAGTGTGATACTGTTTGAGGCAGAAACGGGTACGTGCGAGTTAGATGCACCTTACCGTGGTTAGTTGTGCTGCGGGCACAACACCTTTGTAAGCCTTCAGATAGCAAGAAGCCGTTGGTATCCCTGGTCCGAGATCCAAGCGTACGGTGGCGTTAGGTAGGTGGCTGCCTCTGCATCCCTAACCGTGACTGGCAAGTATAGGAATGGGGAGAAAAATTGGGATGAGATCCGGCGCCTCCTCCGATGTAATAAAGATATAACAAAACTGCCTATATTAAAAAAAGGCTGTTTTATTGGAGGGTCCAACTTAAAAGTTTCGAACCCGAACCGGGTTCTTCGTCAGGCAATGGGATAAAAAACATACAAGGCGCCAGTTTTAAATACACAGATCAGCTGAGTGCTACCGGGTCAGCGGGTCACGGTCAGCATGAAGGTTAAACAAAGACATTTTATATTACAGTAAAAATGAATAAAATACAGTAAAATTGAAACAAAATATATGATGCTGATAGGTTATGAAATAAAACAAACACCTAGGAGAGTGTAACCTAGGTATTCGTTGTTTGACATAATGCTGCGGCTTCCCGGCATCATGTCACGTCCTCGGGAATCCGTGTCCCGTTTCTGAGATTCTGATTAGATGTGTGGACATTATTTCAAATAATTTTCAAATCTTGCATAAGTGTGGTGTATTGATGTATGTTCTTTACAGCTTCGGGGTGTTATTAGTTTTAGTTTTTAACTTGGCAGCGCTGGAGGGCTTTTTTGCGCATGATGGTTGTTATATCCATGGACCGGTATCCATGTGGACAGCGCAGGTGAGTATTTTTGCGTAACTGATGCGGCTGTTATTACATGGTTATCCTTCTGAGATTGTCTATTTCTGGGTTTATAGTTAGGTATGGAGCATTTTTTATGCATGCTTTATTACTGTTCCGGTCCTTCCAGGGTTAAACTGCGCTGGAAACCCATATTTGTCATCCAACGCGAAGTCCAAAAAAGCGCATTTTGATCACTTTTTATACCATTAAAAAATGAATAAAAAGTGATCAAAAAGTCAGATCAAAACAAAAATCATACCGATAAAAACTTCAGATCACGGCGCAAAAAATGAGTCCTCATACCGCCTTGTACATGGAAAAATAAAAAAGTTATAGGGGTCAGAAGATGACATTTTTAAACATATAAATTTTCCTGCATTTTTTCAGAAGTGCGACAAAATCAAACCTATATAAGTAGAGTATCATTTTAACCGTATGGACCTACAGAATAATGATAAGGTATAATTTTTACCGAAATATGCACTGCGTAGAAACGGAAGCCCCAAAAGTTACAAAATGGCGTTTTTTCTTCGATTTTGTCGCACAATGATTTTTTTTTCCGTTTCGTCGTGCATTTTTGGGTAACATGACTAATGTCACTGCAAAGTAGAATTGGTGAAGCAAAAAATAAGCCATAATATGGATTTATAGGTGGAAAATTGAAAGGGTTATGATTTTTAAAAGGTAAGGAGGAAAAAACGAAAGTGCAAAAACTGAAAAAAGTCCTTAAGGGGTTAAAAAAAAAAGCTTATTTTTATTACAAACTAACTAAATAAAAATTGTGTGATAATAAATGTAGCCCAGATGGTGGTGTCTCCTCTCTGCTGTATTTGTTCATCTATATCTGAAAAATAAAAAGAATAAAAAATGTATCAGAAAAGAATTAACAAAAAAAATCGCATAACATGTTGATACAAATAAATATTACATGGTGTGTCATATTGCATGCCTGAATATAAGGTGTTCGGAATTATTGAGTAAACCCAGATAGGACTACATTTCCCTCCCCTGGACAGTGACTCCACTAAATATTGAACTCATGTCTTAGCAAACAGTAAATTCTACATTAAGACCCTTTGGTCGTAATGTATCAAACTTGTGGATCCACCAAAGCTCACGCTTTTTTAGCAATGCCAATCTGTCACCCCCTCTCACAGGGTTTGGGATATGGTCAATTGCCATAAAGCGGAGTTCATTCTCTGTATGTCCACATTCTGAGAAATGTTTGGAAACTGGCAGATCAAACTTACACTTGTGTATACTAAAGCGGTGATTATTAATTCGTGTTTTTAAGTTCCAAGTAGTCTGGCCTATATAAATAAGGTTACAAGGACACATCAAAAGATAAATTACACAGGAGGAGTCACAAGTTAAATAAAACTTCAGTTTATATTCAACCTGTGAAACTGGGTGTACAAAGCATGAACCCTTCATCATTAGTTTGCAGTTCACACAAGACAGGCACGGGAAAGAGCCCGTCCTCTGTGTGGACAGAAATGTCTGTCTAGACGTCTTGGGAGGTTCGACTTCAGTTTTCACCAGTCTGTCCCTCAAATTTCTAGGTCTTTTGTAGGCTGTGAATTCTGCTATATTAGCAAAGCTCTGTTGGATGAAGGGCCAGCGTTTATTTATGATCTTGGATATATGTATACTCTGAATGTTGTATACTGTAGTAAATGGTATTCTTTTTGTATGTGGTGTTCTAGCTTTCTTTTGGAGAGTAGACTGTCTGTCTAGGGCACTAGCTTTCATTTTCTGTCTCTCAATCAATTTAGTGTCATCTGATCAAGTGTAGAGTTTAACATTTGTTCAACATCTACTATCCGTTTTGCTCTTATCATTTGGCTAAACGTTAGAGATTCAACCATTTTTCTTGGATGGCAGCTTTTATAATGTAGTAAAGTATTCTTGTCAGTTTCCTTCGTGAATAGTGAAGTATGTAAACACCCTTCATGTTTGCTCACCGTAACATCGAGAAAGCTAATGCTTTCTCGAGAGTAGGACGTGGTGAACAAGATGCTGGGGTCGATATTATTCAGAAAGAGGTGGAAGGACTCTAACTCTTCAATGGTACCATCCCATAAGAGGAAGACGTCATCTATGAATCGCCACCACGCCAGACAATGTCCGGCGTGGTGGGATGGATAGACAACGTCTTCCTCCATTGCTGCAACGTATAGATTAGCATACATAGGTGCGACATTCGTCCCCATAGCGGTCCAAATTAACTGTAAAAAAAAACTTATCTTCAAATAAAAAATAGTTATTGGTAAGAATCAAATTCAATAACTCTAACATTAATCTTTGGGCCGCTATGGGGAACTCGGATGTCGACAAAACCTTTGAAATGGCTGACAAACCTCGCTCATGGCTGATCAAGGTTTAGAGACTCGTGATATACAAAGACAATAGTAACGTGTCATCACAAGTCTGTACATCTCGGATACGATTCAAATAATCTGTGGTGTCTTGAATATAAGATTGTGTGCGAAAAACAAACGGTCTCAGCACACAATCCAGGAAGATAGAGGCATTGCTTAAAAGGGAATTACGGCCCGATACTAAAGGGCGTCCGGGGGGATTGACCAAACTCTTATGTATTTTAGGGAGAATATAGATTACTGGTGTGATAGGATATTTCACAGTGAGGAACTCTCTGAGTTCCTCATCGATGATACCTTCTGAATAGGCTTGTTCAACTATATTGGTCAACTTCCTCAAAATGTAATTTTTTGGATCTCTATCCAAAACTTGGTAGGTTTTGCCATCTAGTAATTGCCTATATACCTCTCCCTTGTAGTCAACTGTGTCCATAACCACGACCCCACCCCCTTTATCAGCGGGTTTTATGGTGAGGTCGCGGTTATGGACCAATGACTCCAAGGCCACCTTTTCCTCTTTAGAAAGAATGTTATGTGTCAATTCTCCCCGTGTTGAATCCTCCCTTAGTTTCTCTAAGTCCTGCCGGACAAGAGAGACAAAGGTTTCAAATGGGTGTGAAACCACATTTGGATTGAATACACTTATGTTGTACAAATCAAATTGTTCAAGTTTCAATGTCCTTTCTTGTGTCAAAGCCCCTACACGTCTCTCTACATGTTCCTGTTGATTAAACCAAATTTTAAGTTTAATACGCCTAAAGAAACTCTGTACATCACATTCTAGATCAAACCAGTTAACAGTAGACTTCGGGCAAAAAGATAAACCCTTAGTATTATTTTCATTTTTCATATTTTAATTTTTACATATTTTTATATATTTTTTTATTTTTTTACCTTTCATTTATACTTTTTTATTTTGTTTCTTTTATTTTCACATTTTTTTTATTTTTTCATAATTTTTTATAATTTTTATATATAATTTTGTCTATTAATATTTCTAACATATGGGTGGTCTTTGCATTAGGTTGCTCCCTGTCTCATCTCCATGCCTCCCTTGGCGTAGTGAGACGCTTTGTACATTGTGCCTATTGGATGTATTTTAGGTTCATATTCACACCATTTGAGTGGCTGAGGCATTGGCCCGATCTCCCCCGCATGTTGTGTTTTTACAGCACATGTTACCGCGGGGTTGATCGGACTAATGATACACGGCATCTCAAATTTGTAGATCGGGACTTCCTGCGCTCCATATAGCTATAGCGTCGGCGTTGCCGGGACGACCGATCACATGATTACACACGTGATTTTTTAGATTGATATGCGCTTTGGCGCAGGGGCATAGGGCTATTCACTCACGCCACCCGCGCCATCTTTACAGAGGGTGCATGCCTCCTCGCTGCTGCTAAAAGTATGTAATAAGTTGTTTACAGGTATAAGAATTATGTATGATATAGGTGATTAGATGTAATTATATATGAAATATGTATTTTCAAGCATTGATTTTAACTCACAGTCACTATTTAGCACACAAGCACTTTATTATTATATGTCATATACTGCACTTTACATATATATATGAATTTAGCACTTTGGTAATGATTTTTTTGATTATGTTTTTATAATGGATTTGTGATTAACTGTTATTTGCACTAATGAGTTGTATGGGTTTATATACCCTCCTAAACTGTGTGTGTCACATGCTTGAAAAAGACTCCAGGAGGAGTTGAAACGTTGTATGCTGCTATGAGAGAATAAATTCATAAGTTTACTTTGGAGTGCTGTGTTCTACTGGTTTTCTATTGGAATATGGACTGTGATCGGGTCTTTTAATGCTGGCACCCCCCCTTACCTATGTTGGAAGTAGTGCTGCAATTTTTCTACTGGTTTTTGTCTATTGATTTTGCTGCTGGCACACTGCTATTATAGAAGAAGTGAATAAGGATACTGACTCTCATGGTTCATCGTATGCCGAAAGTGAGGTGAATAGAATTTTGGGTGGTCTCAGGGGAGACGTTACTTTCCTGGCTACTCCAACTATCATTGATGTTAAACGAAGTTTTAAATATGAGTCCAAACTAGAGATGAGCGAACTTACAGTAAATTCAATTCGTCATGAACTTCTCGGCTCGGCAGTTGATGACTTATCCTGCGTAAATTAGTTCAGCCTTCAGGTGCTCCGGTGGGCTGGAAAAGGTGGATACATTCCTAGGAAAGAGTCTCCTAGGACTGTATCCACCTTTTCCAGCCCACCGGAGCACCTGAAAGCTGAACTAATTTATGCAGGAAAAGGCATCAACTGCCGAGCCGAGAAGTTTGTGACGAATCGAATTTACTGTAAGTTCGCTCATCTCTAGTCCAAACGTTTAATTAATATGCAACTGCATTTAACCACCTTGTATGAATACTATAGATGTAAAAGAATTCCAAGAGGTATGAGGTCGAGATTGCGACCTTCGGTCTATACGGATAATGCTAATTTTAAGAAGAAATTTGAGGAGATTTCAGACAGATATGCGCATGATATTATACTGTTGAACCTGGATCATTTACAAAATGAATTGATTGGTGTCCAGCTGAGAGTACAAGAGTTAGAACAGAGTCTAACCAAGATGTTGCCTGCTGATGTTGACGCTGTATATGGATAAAAGCAAGAGTTTTTTTGAGAAATTCAGGAGTGAAGTCATGGATGTTAAAAAGAGAAAGTGGTAGAGGGATCAAACTGACTATACTAAAGGGAGGATATACACGTAGAATCAGCAACCATTTAACAACATGGATAATCATGAGTCTTCTACAAAGCGTGGCAAAGCTCAAAAACCATCCACTAAAAGCATGACTGATAATTTTGCTTCTTCTAAAGATTTTTTAGGAGCAGGACAATCGGGAACTCCCTCTTCAAAAAACCAACTAGAAGAGGTGGCCGAAAAAGACACAGATCCAGGAAGAACTCGCAGGCAAAAGCTGGGGAAACAGATGCCAACTCAACCTCAGACCAACAAAAAAATGACTTAACATCTATTGATACAGTGGTAAATATATCTTCATATTCCCTTTCAGAGGCGGAGCTATTTTTTACTATCAAAGGGTTTATCTTTTTGCCCGAACTTTTTGATCTAGAATGTGATGTACAGAGTTTCTTTAAGCGTATTAAACTTAAAATTTGGTTTAATCAACAGGAACATTTAGAGAGACGTGTAGGGGCTTTGATACAAGAAAGGACATTGAAACTTGAACAATTTGATTTGTACAACAAAAGTGTATTCAATCCAAATGTGGTTTCACACCCATTTGAAACCTTTGTCTCTCTTGTCCGGCAGGACTTAGAGAAACTAAGGGAGGATTCAACACGGTGAGAACTGAAACATAACAATCTTTCTAAAGAGGAAAAGGTGGCCTTAGAGTCACTGGTCCATAACCGCGACCTCACCATAAAACCCGCTGATAAAGGGGGTGGGGTCGTGGTTATGGACACAGTTGACTACAAGAGAGAGGTATATAGGCAATTACTAGATGGCAAAACCTACCAAGTTTTGGATAGAGATCCAAAAAATGACATTTTGAGGAAGTTGACCAATATAGTTGAACAAGCCTATTCAGAAGGTATCATTGATGAGGAACTCAGAGAGTTCCTCACGGTGAAATATCCTATCACACCAGTAATCTATATTCTCCCTAAAATACATAAGAGTTTGGTCAATCCCCCCGGACTCCCCATAGTATCGGGCCGTAATTCCCTTTTAAGCAATGCCTCTATCTTCCTGGATCGTGTGCTGAGACCGTTTGTTTTTCGCACAAAATCTTATATTCAAGACACCACAGATTTTTTGAATCGTATCCGAGATGTAAAGAGTTTCTTACCACTTATAAAATATCTTCAATATGCTGCCCATTGTGTTGGATTGTCAATGCACCTCTCTTCTCCCACTCTTCACACACTGATAGCAACACCGCAGGAGAAATGCTAGCACAAGCTTCCATTATCTGTAGTTTCAGGTGCTGCACATCTCGTATCTTCACAGCATAGTCAATTGGCTTCAGATAACCCTAAAGATATAAGTGTAAGGGGGTCAGATCGGTAGACCTGGGGGGCCATTCAACTTGGCCACGACGACCAATCCACTTGTCAGGAAACTGTTCATCTAGGAATCCTTGGACATGACACCCATAATGTGGTGCACCAACACATTATGGGTGTGAAGTCCGACCATTCATAGATGAACAGTTTCCTGGAAAGTGGATTGGTCATCGTGGGCCAGTTGAATGGCCCCCAAATTCTCCCAATATCACCCCCTTAGATTTTCATCTTTGGGGTCATGTAAAGGCAATTGTATATGCTGTGAAGATACGTGATGTAAAGCACCTTAAACTACGGATACTGGAAGCCTGTGCTAGCTTTTCTCCTGCTGTGTTGCTATCAGTGTGTGAAGAGTGGGAGAAGAGGGTTGCATTGACAATCCAACACAATGGGTAGCAAATTCAACACATTTTCTAAGTGGTCAGAAACTTGGAAATAACTCATGAAAGAATCAAGTTACTTTTAAACCAAGCACATCATTGCTTTTCTTGTTAAATTACAAGAAAGTTGAATGTGTCAAATGACCCTGTTCCTATTGAAAAAAAAAAAGTTGGAATCAAATATGCCGACTTCAAAATGGCCGCCATGGTCACCACCCATCTTGAAAAGTTTCCCCCCTCATATATACTAATGAGCAACAATCAGGAAGTTAATTTCACCAACCCTTCCCATTTTATTAAGGTGTATCCATATATATGGGCCACCCTGTGGTTCTCACTACCAGTCCTTTATTATAGTTAGTAGAATCATGCTGCTGTACGTAATCTCTAACTTCAGCCTGGAAACTGTCATAAAAAGAACCAGTTCATTGCATGGAACAGTAAGGAGCTTGTATGTCTCAAGGCTGATAGATTTTTTGAACTCAATAAAGACTCAAAAATATTTTAAGAAAGACTAGTAGGTCGAAACAGAGTGTTTACAAATAAGTTTACACTTTTAATATAATACTTTTTGGAAACGCAAGCTCTTGTAAAGTTATTCTGCATAAAATAATATTTAATATCTCGTAATTTAATGGGGACAAATGAATTTTTAAAAGGAATAGTCTATTTATTTTAAAGTTATCCAATATCCCAAAAAATATAGTATAATTTTTAATAAGTGTGTTGTATGAGCGCTGTGGCATTCACAATCCCCTATACGTGTCAACGCTAGCCAACCAGATGGGGGGATGTTGACCACTGCACTAAGCGGTAGCTGACACGCCTCATCAATCAAACTCTGTCCGAGCATGTGCGCTGGCTTCGTCAATGTCCGGCTCTTACAGAGAGTTAGATTGAGGAGGCGTGTTATGTGCCATCTCATGAGCTGGCCAACATTCACCCTTCCCCCCCACTTTTGGAGACATGTTCCTGAAATGGTAGGGGCCACATTAATCGGAAACCCGCCAATTTAGAAAATTATCCCCTAGGATATGGTTTCACTTTAAAAGCACTGGACTAATCCTTTCATAATACTTCAATGCTGCATGCAGTCTGATCTCCTTAGTGGAGGTCTGAGCTTGAAGAGGGTAACCTTTGGAGGATCGTATCTGTAAATGCAGCTAGGAACAGCCGAATATTGGTCATGATTGATCAACCTGTGTAATAGAAGAATTTTTTTTATTTAAAAGAGCAACCAATCTCAGCTCAGCTTTAATTTTACCAGAAAAGTAAAGATGAGCTGTGATTGGTTGCTGATCAAAAAACTGTGTAAGATTTCATATCCAAAAAATTTCATATCCAACAAACTACATCCAAATCAAACTGTAAAATTAAGTAACTGGCCAAAACTATTGACAAGACAAGAACTGCCGACTGAAGTAATTTTTAAATTTAACTATTGGAAATTACATAGCTAACTATTTTCTTGAAGTAATGTTTTTTTTATTTTTTTTATTTGCTCGTGTATTTCGAGGTCTGCCTAAATTTTTAGGTTGAGGGGAACACTTATCTACTGTAAAAGGAGTTTGTTTTACGTCGCCTTGGATAGAAAGTTTCTGCTTGCAGGACATTAAAAATTGGTCAGAAGTAATAGGATGGTCAGAATAAGGTTCATATAAAGTTGCACTTATTTTATTTGTCTGTGCAGTAGGACCTTTAGTCACAGAGAAGTCAATAGGATCATCAAGTGTAGGCTCATCCTCACAAACGATGGAATCCATGGACCATATACAGTGACCCCCCGACTTATGATGGCCCCGACATATGATCATTTCAACGTATGATGGCCTCTCAGAGCCCATCGTATGTTGAAGGCAGCATCGACATATGATGCTGCTGTGTGTCGGGGCCATCGCATGAACGGCTATATGACAGCGCTGACAACTTCAGCAACTGACAGATAGTTGTTTAATGTGCCCCGTGTGCCCCGTTCTGCCTCCTGTTACTCACATGCTGTCCTGCTAACCCACGCATGCTTCCACTGTGAGCTCCGTGTAAGCCCCGCCCCCCCAGTGCAGCTATAGCCAATAGCCTGCAGCATCTTGCTGCAGGCATCCAATGAGCTGCTGGCTGCCCTCCCCTTCCTTTCCTATTGAGCTGTAGTCGGCAGGATCGTAATGGAGGACATTCTGTCCCCCCTGAAGGTATTTAAAGAACTGTACAGTACTGTATGCGATGTCACACATCACATACAATACATATACACACAATACACCCCATACATCAATGTTTCCCTATCAGTGTGCCTCCAGCTGTTGCCAAACTATAACTCCCAGCATGCCCAGACAGTCAATGGCTGTACATGCATGCTGGGAGTTGTAGTTGTGCAACAGCTGGAGGCACCCTGGTTTGTTAAACACTCCCCATACACTCCACATACAATGGTCATCCCAGAACGAATTAGCAGTTTCCCATAGAGATATGTATTCAACATACAATGGTTCCGAGGCCACAGAACCAATTACCATTTTTACATAGACATATGTACTTGACATATGATGGTTTCAACATATGATGGTTCTCCTGGAACCAATTAATATCATATGTTGAGGGACCACTGTACTATCTGACAAATTTGACCTTGAATGATTGCTTGAAGTTACAATAGGGTTGGGAGGTACTGAACAAGGAGAGATTGCTATTTGATTAGGATAGTTTGGGTCTGGAGTAGTGTTGTGTCTGATCACTGAGCTGGTGTGTAACGGAAAGTTGACCTTTTCGTTAGTTGTTTCAAATTTATGTTCCAAAATATTAGCTATTTTTGAAAGTCCCATTGACACTGTATCTACTCCTGCCATATACTTCAAATGTTGCTTGGTGTATTCATTTAGAAAATCAGATTGTGGGTGAGTCCCAAATCAGACGGTAGCATGATTTGTTCGGGGGTAGGAGATTCATTTTCGGGACAATATACAGTTCCCTCAGGAACCTCAACCATAGCATAGTCAGGATGTTCCATATCTTGTACTTCAAGATCTTCATTGGACATTGGGTTACTTGTGATCAGGACTTCATCTGTTACCTTATTCGCCAATATACAAAAATTAAAAAATTATTAATAAACAAAGCATAATCCTTTTTATTTTTAAATAAATGCCAGCCTTTTAAAATTAATATTATCCAAATTTGCATGTTAAACAAAATGTATATTTGAATAACCAAAGTTCATGAAGAACTAATCTTACTTTTAGTAAGATTATGAAGACTTCAATTATGAAGACACAGTCAAAAAAAAAAAAAAACATAACAGGTGTCACCTCCTGTGGAAAATGGCTGTACTGTAAAGAATGTGTAATATGTCTAGTGACAGTAAAGCCATCGTTTACAGACACTTTGTGTCCGTGTATTAAATGGACCTATGCTTAGCCCATGCTTAGCGGTATTATCTCGGTGTGGTTAAGGCTAAACCAGGCTCTGTCATCATTAACCAAAGGCGTTAATACCATTTGCACCAATAGTTAATACGTCTGACGTACATTTAGATGCATTTCACCACACTACCCCAACTTGGTGCTCTGTTCGAGAAAAAAATTTTTTTTTAAATGTGTCTTGAGAATTAATAGTAAAAAAAATTATATTCTATATTATTGTGTGCACACAGTGGTGGAGAAGTTTAAGAACGTGTGCAGACGAAGAGTAATGCAGTTGGCAATAGCAACCAAACAGCTTGCTTCTTTCAATTGTAAAGATGCCTGTGAAAAAAGACTGAAGAGATCTGATTGTTTGCTATGGTCAACTGGACGACTCTTCCTCGGCTCAGGTTTACATGAATCTCCCCCAGTGTTTATTTGAAGACTGTCCTTTTATTAAATCAGGGCAATTTCAATATTATCATTTATCACATTTTTTGTTTGCTTCAGTTTTGTGAGGCATTTCAGCAACTAATAGGGGCGAGATTTATCCCAACATGTCTATAGGGCATGATTTTGAGTTTCCCATAGCAATCAATAATATGTCTTCTTAAACTTGGAAGTGTTATTTAAGATAATTCAATTAGCAATCTTATTTTGTTGCTAGGGGCAACTCATCCCCATTTCCTATGGACAGGATTTGCAAAATCAACCGCAATAGTGTTACAGACAGCTTTCACGTCCTATGTGTCTGGCAGATATACGACCCAGAGGAATAAGCAATTATGCAGTAGCGCATTCACTCCTGCCTAATTGCACATCTCACAATTCATAATGCTAAGAAACTTAAACTAATTTTTTTTTAAATGGTCTGTAAAAAAAAGGCAACATGCGCAACATGCTTAGAGTCAAATCACACCCAAAAAGTATGCTTGTTTTGGCCAAGCAGAATAACTGTATGAAGACAAAGTAAACTTACCTGGCGTAAGGGCAGTCATGCACATATCCGCAGAACCAAAACCTTCAATTTGATCACGACTACAGGTTGAGCCAAACTTCTCCTCCATGGCATTTAATTTCTCAGGACAGCTTGGCCCACCACCTGTTTGGCGCGCATATCTTGCTATAGTTGCCATTTTTGACTTAACCTTCTTCTTCAAATCACACCATTTCTTTTTAAGTTCAGGGATAGTGCATTTTGCAATTCCAATGGAGTACATTTTTTCCATAATGTTGCTCCACGCTGAATTTATGGCCTCCATTGGAATTTTATCCCTTTTACCCGGAAAAAGGGTGCTGTAATTCCCTATAATCTATAATGGAAAGATAACATCGGAGTTTGAGAGAGGACTAAATTGTAAAGGACCGGGAAAACATTTTCTGAAAAAAGTTGGCCCAAGCAACCAATATGATCACTTATTTCATTTTGGCAGAGGCCAGTGTAAAATGAAATGTTCAATCTCATTATTTGCTCTGGCCAACTTTAGTTTATCAAGAACGAAAGTGAAATAGGAGAACGCTACTTGGTGTCAAAAATTTTTTAACATTGTGAAAATAAAAATGCAGGAAAGGAGCTACACAAAAAGTTTAAAAACAAAATATAAAATAATGTTAGGCACATGAAAGTAAGGTACGTTATCTGCTTCCGTCTGTAAATTTGATGGGTGAAGATCGCTGTGGCTTCACAGTGAACGTCAGCTCGTCGAAGCGCATGATAGGGCACAAAAGGGGTCAGGTAAATTGTCTGGTCACATGACGATTGATTTAACCTTACCACTCTTGTGTTGGATCCTGCACTTTGTGGAGCTGTCGATCATTAAGAAGCCACCAGATTAACAAGGACAGAATTGGCTAATTCCACAAAGATGTGGGAAAACTGACCCAAAGTGTAGCAATCAAGCAAACTTGCAGTTTTTAATTTTAATTAACCTATTCAACATTTTGAAATTAATTAATATTTATTTCAATAGACTAGTAATCATTAAAAAAAAATATTCCACATGAACAGGAGGGGAAAAAAAATAGACAAGTTGCTAAGGGACACCACAAAAAAAAAAAAAATAAAATAAACATGTGATTGTAAATTAAAGCAATGTTAGCCATCCAAATAATTAAATAATAATAAAAAAAATAATTACCTCATCAACTAGCAACTCCATCTCTTGATCTGTATAGATTTTTTTTTTAGCTGCACGCAGTCGACTCTTTGGAGGTGCCCCGGAATCAAAACATTCAGATTCATCTTGAGACAGAGGAACCATGGAGGCCTCTGAGGGTTCCTGACTAGCAATGTCCGCCTACATTTTCTAAAATCTGCTCGGCTGCAGTAGGCTGTGAAAGGTGACGGCTTTTGGATGACCGTTTCCCACCCACTTTCGACATTGCTAAGTATAATATATTAAACAAGTAGATAGGGGCGTAATGAACACTAGTCAAAACACTCCATTAACGATTTTTTGTCAGAATACTAAACTTTACAACTTCGCAAGTAAAAAAAAGACTCTGACTAAGGATTTCGCTTACATGCGAAAAAATGCACACTTTTGCTTACCTGCGACAAATTTATTAACGTAGTGCGACAAGATAGTAAATTTGTCGCACGTAAGCTGAAGGGAAGTTAAAAAAAAACTAAAACAAAAAAACCTACGTAAGCAAACTTTAATAAATGCCCTCCTATGTGTTTGTGATTCTATTTTCCTCTGCGGTATCTGGTTTCCCTCTGGTATCTGTCTCTTCTGCTGCGATACTGTATTATATGAAGTCTGACGACAAACCTTTTTGGATAATTCTCCTTGCTCTTGTTTTCTAGCAAAATCAATTATTTTAGCAGCTTCCAATAATGTATTTTTCTTTGAAGCTATGGCTAACTGTCAGGGTCTGGTCTGGCGGCTGGTGAGGATACTGGAGGTGGATCCTCTGTGCCAGAGAGGTGATGATGTGGGCCGTACCGGGGGATCGATTCTAAGGAGTTACTCATTTTCACCAGAGCCCGCCGCAAAGCGGGATGGACTTGCTGCGGTGGTAACTCCCAGGTCATATCCCCTGATAGCGACTCGACCTCTTTGGCAGCTGAGACTGGTGAGGTACACAAGGAAAAGGCTAAGGCAAGGTCAGACGAAGCAGAAGGTCAGGGCAGATGGCAATGGTTCGTAGTCAAGGGCAACAGCAAAGCGTCTGGATACAAAGGCTAGGGATTCACACAAAACGCTTTCTCAGGGCACTAGGGCAACAAGATCCGGCAAGGACAGGAAGGGGGAGTGGGCTTTTACATGTTTTACACAGATTGGACCAGGCACCAATTAGTGGTACACTGGCCCTTTAAATCTTAGTAAGCCGGCTCGCGCGCGTGCCTTAGGGAGCGGGGCCGCGCATGCCGGGAAGAAGCAGCAGGTGTGCGGTAAGTGACATGGGACGCAATACGTGAGGTGATGTTGAGGTAAGTTGTTGGAGGGGATTGTGAAAGGTGTAGGTAGAAGTGGAGGCAGGTGCACCCCTTTCACTGATGGAGGATGTGAGGTTGTAGATCTGCCAAAAGTGGTGTTTTGTTTGCTGAGGTGAGTAGAGCAGTGGGATTTGGCATTAGGTTCAAAAAGGCAGTCTTTAATTATTTTGTTAATATTTATATAACAAGAGAAGTGGATCCACTACCAACCACAATTGTCTCCAGCCCTTCAAACCACACCTGCACCCAACCATCACCCAACCCGACTCTCCCACACCATTTACACTTCTCAAACACCTGGATCTGTCACCATCAGCTGCTTCTCCCAAGCATGCCTTCTTCAGCATACTCCAATTCCACATTCCACATTCCACCCATCAAGCTTGCTCTGCTCCCACAATCTAATTCGGAGAGATTGGGAAAGCAGAGCAGGCCCGACAGATAGTATGGCAATGGAGTAGTATTGACTTGAACTCACAGGCTCTACACTCCAAGGCAGCAGCCCTAACCACTAGCCCATAGGAGCTGCCTGGAAACATAACATAACATAACATAACATAACATAACATAACATAACATAACATAACATGACATGACATGACATGACATGACATGACATGACATGACATGACATAGTGACCGTGATCTTGGCCTGTTTTGACGAAAAGAGAAAGCCCACAGAGGAGGACTGGAACCAAAGACCAAGCTACTCCTCAGGCGTGCCATAGCTAGAGTTTGAGTCCCACAGCCTAGTGGTTATCGTGCTACCATAACAAAATTTTCAGTCCCAGACCCAGCAGCAGTATCAGTAAACCATATATTGCCTGAATGACACAGCCTGGAGTTGGCTGAAGCATGAAGAGACCATTGAAATGTATGATTATTTTTATTTAAATTTAAGATTTTGAAATTGAAATTATTAATTTTGAAATTGAACTTTTAACTCCCAAGTTTTAGTGTCCCGGACCCCGGCGTGTGGGTACAAAGGGATAAATCTAACAAGCCCCCACAGGGCTCATGTGGCCATGAGATGTAGGCGCAATGTCTCCATAGCCCTGACCAGCCATTGTTTCCAACACTTTGCGCCAAGGCAAACCATGTGAAGAACAGCGTGACACCGCCATACCCTGTACACAGGGTATGCTGAAGGACCACTGAGACTTGTCCGGGCAGTGGAAGCTGAGGACATGGAGGAGGTGGAGTCAAACACTGTCACAGGACCAACGGGCTGACAGAGTGGAGCAGGAAGCAGCATGAGTACACATAAGGGGTTCACAACCCCTAAAAGTAAAAGGTGAATGTTGAAATCTCTATTGAAGATGCATGTTAGGTAGTGCTACCCTCCAAAAATGTAAGGCCCAAGCTCAGAAGCATCAGTAAGCCAAGTAGTTCCTGAAAGACACAGTCAGGAAAAGGCATCAGCAGAACACAAGAGGATTTCATAACCCCTAAGATTGAAAGATCAATGTTGAAATCTCAATTAAGCATGTATGTAAGCTAGTGCAAAATATCCATAAATTTAAGGCCCAAGCTCTGAAGCATCAGTAAGCCAAGTAGTTCCTGAAAGAAACAGGAGCAGTCAGGTGCAGGCATCAGAAGTACCTAAGAGGGTTTCATAACCCCTTACATTGAAATATTAATGCTGAAATTTATATTAAGCATGTATTTAGCTCGTGCTAAACATCCAAAAATGTAAGGCCCAAACCCAGAAGCATCAATAAGCCAAGTACTTCCTGAAACACACAGTCAGGAGCAGGCATCAGCAGTACCCAAGAGGCTTTCATAACCCCTTACATTGCACGATCAATTTTGAAATTTCAATTAAGCATGTATGTAGCTAGTGCAAACATCCAAAAATTAAAGGCCCAAGGCCAGAAGTATCGGTGAGGCAAGTAGTTCCTGAAAGAAACGGGATCAGTCAGGAGCAGGCATTCGCAGTACCCAAGAGGGTTTTATAACCCCTTACATTTAAAGATCAATGTTGAAATTTGCATTAAGCATCTATTTAGCCACTGCTAAACATCCAAAAATTAAAGGCCCAAGGCCAGAAGCATCATTGAGGCAAGTAGTTCCAAAAAGACACAAGATCAGTCAGGAGCAGGCATTCGCAGTACCGAAGAGGGTTTCATAACCCTAATTGATCACCCAAAAGGGTTTCATAACCATAATTGTGAAGTGTTGGTGGAGAAGCATGGTCGATCTATTCTGAGGCATCTGACATTGGTGGGTGGAAATCCTGGCTGATCCATGCCTGATTCATCTGCACAAAGGTCAATCTCTCCACATTTTTCGTGGACAGACGAGTTCGCCTTGGGGTGACTATGGCCCCGGCCGCACTAAACACCCGCTCTGATGGCACACTACTTGCCGGACAGCTTTTCCGGGGCAAACCCTGCTAGTTGCGGCCATAAATCAAGTTTGGCTGCCTAGTGCCACTGGGTGATGCGGCAGGCTGGACCACCACATCTGAGCCACGGTTGTCCCAGGCCGCTTTATGGTGGCGCATCATATGTTGACGCAGGACTGTGGTGCCAACATTGATACCCTGTCCACGCTTCACCTTCTGACGACATATCTTGCATGTGGCTGTGTTAACTTCCTCCGGATATTTGATGAAAAACTGCCAGACCGCCGAGTATCTGATTTTACCACCAACAATGCGCAATAATCGACTGCTACTGCCGCCATCTCCAGGAACCCCTGTTCCACTACCTCCCTGGAAGGTAGACTGCTGCGAAACAGGTGGCCTACCCCGGGCACATTTGGCTCATAAATTTCCACTTCTGAATTTCCAACCATGCTACCACCTTGCTGGCTCATCTGCTGCCTCACGGGCAACCTGCAACCCTCTTCTGCTGATGATGATGAAGCCCCCTCTGCACCCGGCTCCCAAGTGCGATCGGCTTCATCATCAACGAGTTCTGTCTGAACGTCACTGATGTCCTCCTCAGGTTCCTCAACAGTGTATGATTCAGGACCATGAATGCTAGTAACACCACCTCCCACGTCGCACTACTCACCATTAATTGCCTGCCTAGCATAGGAAGTGGCAGATGCCTCCTCCACTTCTTGGCTGGGCAGTAGCTGCTGACTGTCGTCTAATACATCTTCCTGACTGAATAGAGGAGCTGAACCCACTGCGTAAGATAATTCTTTAGGGGAGGGAACAGCATAGGACAGAGGCAATTTGGGGACAGGGACTGCTCCCCAATCTGAGAGTTGTGGGGGTATCAAATGTTACTTGACGTGATGAAGTGGATGACCGCGTCAACGAATCAACGACGACAGATGGGTTGTCGGTAGAGACACGACCGGTAGCTGATACCGCGAGCTCCGGCCTCTCGCTGCGACTCCGGCTGCCACTCGCCCCTAGTTGGCTGCGACCTCTGCCTGATAAATTTAGGCCTCTGCCACTCCTCTGAGCACATCCTGGCACTTCTCTGCCTGACATACTTAGGGCGTATACAAGGGGAGTAAAATACGCTTCTCTATACGCCTTTCACTGTATGTCGGCTTGTTGCAGATTAACAGGCTCAAAAAAGTACACTACTTAGATGTAGCTATGTGGTATGCACATATGACAGAAAAAAAGGCTCTATAGTACACTTTTCCAGGAAAGTAAAGTTTAACCACAACACTGTAACACCCAGGGACTCGAAGGAGTGGTGGTCTCCCATTCCACTGTGCTGTCGAGACGGTCCTGCTTATCTTATTGTTTAAGTTTATGCTCATATTCGCGAATATTGAGCCCTCCCTTCTTTAATGGTATAGGGAACTGTGACTAGTGCATTAACTCTGTGATTTTTTGCCTATTTAAACTAATAGGCCCAATCTGGTCTATGGGGATCTCACAACATGTAAAACAGTAAGATAAGCAGGATTGTCTCAGCAGCACAGTGGCATGGGAGACCACCACTGGTTCAAGCCCTGGGGTGGGAAAGAGTGTTACAGTGTTGTGGTTAAACTTTACTTTCCTGGAAAAGTTTCTGAGTTTCCCTTAGCAACCAATCAGATTTCTTCTTTCAGAAATAAAAGAAGCAATCTGATTGGTATGGGTAACTCAGCAGCTTTTCCAGGAAAGTAAAGTTTAACCACAACACTGTAACACTCTTTCCCACCCCAGGGCTTGAACCAGTGGTGGTCTCCCATTCCACTGTGCTGCTGAGACAGTCCTGCTTATCTTACTGTTTTACATGTCATGCGATCCCCATTGACCACAATGGGCCTATTGATTTCAACATGCAAAAAATCACAGAGTCAATGCACTAGTCACAGTTCACTGGAGGGCTCAATATTCACGAATATGCACATAAATTTTTGCATATGCGGAAAAAAAGCAAATATAACGAATATGCGAGGAATATTCGCGAAATATCGCGTATTCGAATATGGCCTATGCCGTTCATCACTAGATCTAAGGAATGTGAACCAGTTGGTGGCTGGTTCTCGTCACACTTTTTAGATGTAAGTTTAGTCAAACCACAAACAGATCAAGGAGTTAGTTGCGGATCATAAAGGGATACTCCGGTGGAAAGCAATTTTTTTTTAAATCAACTGGTGCCAAAAAGTGTTACAGCTGTTGTCACCTTCTATCTCTCAATTCAGTCTCAGGGGGTTCACAAGACTCAAACACACAACCTCAGCACTGCAAGGTGGCTGCTCTAACCACTAGGCTGTGGGACTCAAACCGTAGCTGTGTATGTGGCAAGCCTGAGCGGTAGCTCGGTCTTTGGTTCCAGTCCTTCATGTGGGCTTTCTCTTTTTGTCAAAACAGGCCAAGACCACAACCGCGGTCGCTATGTCCTGTTTCCAGGCAGCTCCCACAGGCTCATGGTTAGAGCTGCTGCTTTGGAGTGCAGAGGCTGTGAGTTCAGGTCCACACTCCATTGCCCTGATATCTGTTGGGCTTGCTGCACTCACTGGATCTCTCTGAATTAAATCATGGGAGAAGAGCAAGCCTGACAGGTAGAGTGTAGAAATGGAGGATGCAGAGGAAAGCATGTTTGGGTAAAGTGGCTAACAGTCATGGATCCAGGTGTCAGAGAAACATATATGGTGCAGGTGTGTTGGTCATGCGGATGTGAGTGTTCCTGGGTGGGCAAGGATGATGATTGTAGGGGTGTTGTTTGAAGGGCTGGAGGTAACACCAGCATATTAATGTTAAAATCAAATATTCCATTTTCACGTCTCACTTTAACAAAAGTACGTCAATCACCTGTGGGGTATTAACCCCTTAAGGACCCAACCATTTTACACCTCAGGACCCGGCCATTTTTTGCACATCTGACCACTGTCACTTTAAACATTAATAACTCTGGAATGCTTTTAGTTATTATGATTCCAAGATTGTTTTTTCGTGACATATTCTACTTTAACAAAGTGGTAAAATTTTGTGGTATTTTGCATCCTTTCTTGAGGAAAAATCCCAAAATTTGATGAAAAATTGAAAAATGTTGCATTTTTCTAACTTTGAAGCTCTCTGCTTGTAAGGAAAATGGATATTCCAAATAATTTTTTTTTATTCACATATACAATATGTCTACTTTATGTATGTATCATAAAATTTATGTGTTTTTACTTTTGGAAGACACCAGAGGGCTTCAAAGTTCAGCAGCAATTTTCCAATTTTTCACAAAATTTCCAAACTCACAATTTTT
Source organism: Hyla sarda (assembly GCF_029499605.1). Classification (NCBI taxonomy): domain Eukaryota; kingdom Metazoa; phylum Chordata; class Amphibia; order Anura; family Hylidae; genus Hyla; species Hyla sarda. The sequence goes on from NW_026610418.1 coordinate 242,587, forward strand.
CATGGACCAGTTCAGGTTTGAAGTGGATTTGAAGGGTCTTCATATTAGAAATACCCCACAAATGACCCCATTATAACAACTGCACCCCCCAAAGTATACAAAATGATATTCGGTCAGCCTTTTAACCCTTTAGGTGTTTCACAGGAATAACAGCAAAGTGAAGGAGAAAATTCACAATCTCCATTTTTTACACTCGCATGTTCTTGTAGACCCAATTTTTGCATTTTTACAAGGGGAAAAAGGAGAAAATGTATACTTATATTTGTAGCCCAATTTCTCTCGAGTAAGCACATACATCATATATCTATGTAAAGTGTTCGGCGGGCACAGTAGAGGGCTCGGAAGCGAAGGAGCGACAAGGGGATTTTGGAGAGTAAGTTTTTTTGAAATGGTTTTTGGGGGGCATGTTGCATTTAGGAAGCCCCTGGTGCCAGAACAGCAAAAATCCCCCACATGGCACACCATTTTGGAAACTAGACCCCTTGAGGTACGTAACAAGGAATAAAGTGAGCCTTAATACCCCACAGGGGTTTCACGACTTTTGCATATGTAAAAAAATTAAAATAAAATTTCACTAAAATGTGTGTTTCCCCCCAAATTTCAAATTTTTGCAAGGGTTAATAGCAGAAAATACCCCCCAAACATTGTAACCCCATCTCTTCTGAATATGAAGGTACTCCATAAGTTGACCTGGGTGAACTACAATGCTCAGAAGAGAAGGAGTCATATTTGGCTTTTTGAGAGCAAATTTTGCTCGGGGGCATGTCGCATTTAGGAAGCCCCTATGGTGCCAGGACAGCAAAAAAAAAACACATGGCATACCATTTTGGAAACTAGACCCCTTGTGGAACGTAACAAGAAATAAAGTGAGCCTTAATACCCCACAGGGGTTTCACGACTTTTGCATACGTAAAAATAAAAAAAAATCACTAAAAGGTGTGTTTCACCCCCAAATTTCACATTTTTGCAAGGGTTAATAGCAGAAAATACCCCCCAAAATTTGTAACCACATCTCTTCTGAGTATGGAGGCACCCCATAGGTTGACCTGAAGTGCACTACGGGCGAACTACAATGCCCAGAAGAGAAGGAGTCATATTTGGCTTTTTGAGAGCAAATTTTGCTCGGGGGGCATGTCGCATTTAGGAAGCCCATATGGTGCCAGGACAGCAAAATAACCCCCACATGGCATACCATTTTGGAAACTAGACCCCTTGCAGAATGTAACAAGGTTTAAAGTGAGCATTTACCCCCCACTGGTGTCTGTCATATCTTTGGAACAGTGGGCTGTACAACATTTTTAATTTGCACAGCCCACTCTTCCAAAGATCCGTCAGACACCTGTGGGGTGTAAATTCTCACTGCACCCCTCATTACATTCCGTGAGGGGTGTAGTTTCCGAAATGGGGTCACATGTGGGGTTTTGTTTTTTTTGCGTTTGTCAAAACCGCTGTAACAATCAGCCACCCCTGTGCAAATCACCTCAAATGTACATGGCGCACTCTCCCTTCTGGGCCTTGTTGTGCGCCCCCAGAGCACTTTACGCCCACATATGTGGTATCTCCGTACTCGGGAGAAATTGCGTTACAAATTTTGGGGGGCTTTTTTCCCCTTTACCTCTTGTCAAAATGAAAAGTATAGGGCAACACCAGCATGTTAGTGTAAAAAGTTAATTTTTTTACACTAACATGCTGGTGTAGACCCCAACTTCACCTTTTCATAAGGGGTGAAGAGAGAAAAAGACCCCCAAGATTTGTTAGTCAATTTCTCCCGAGTACGGCAATACCACATATATGTACGGCTGTCCGGCAATGCTGGGAGTTGTTGTTTTGCAACAGCTGGAGGCTCCATTTTGGAAAGAGTGGCGTACCAGACGTTTTTCATTTTTGTTGGGGAGGGGAGGGGGCTGTGTATGGGGTATGTGTATATGTAGTGTTTTTTACTTTTTATTTTATTTTGTGTTAGTGTAGTGTTTTTAGGGTACAGTCACACGGGCCGGGGATTACAGCGAGTTTCCCGCTGCGAGTTTGAGCTGCCGCGCAAAATTTGCTGCATCGCAAACTTGCAGCCTGATACTCACTGTAAGCCCCCTGCCCATGTGAATGTACCCTGTACATTCACAGGGGGGGGACCTCCAGCTGTTGCAAAACTACTACTCCCAGCATGCCTGAGAATGTTTGGGAGTTGTGGTTTTGCAACAGCTGGAGGCACACGGGTTGGGAAACACTGAGTTAGGAAACAACAACCAGTGTGCCTCCAGCTGTTGCAAAACCACAACTCCCAAACATTCTCAGGCATGCTGGGAGTAGTAGTTCGGCAACATCTTTAGAGCCAGATGTTGCCGAACTACAACTCCCAGCATGCTTGGAGTTGTAGTTTTGCAACATCTGGAGGACTACAGTTTGCAGACCACTAATACAGTGGTTCCCAATCTGTGCCCTTCCGGATGTTGCAAAACTACAACTCCCAGTATGCCAAAACTGTCCAGGCATGCTGGGAGTTGTAGTTCTGCAACATCTGAAGGGCCAGATGTTACAGAACTACAACTCCCAGCATGCCTGGACAGTAAGCACATGCTGAGGATGTGCAGTTTTGCAACATCTGGAAGGGCACAGTGGTCCAAAAACTGTGGACCTCCAGAAGTTGCAAAACTGCAACTCCCAGCATGCCCAGACGCCAAGGGCTGTCTGGGCATGCTGGGAGTTGTAGTTTACAGGGTCCTATTACAGCAATGCATGTCGCTTTACGGCGACGTGCATTGCTGTAAAGGGCCCGACCGCGGCTGAAGATATACTCACCTGTCGCCGCCGCCGCCGTCTTCATCGTCTGGATCCGGGTCTTCAGGGACGAGGTAAGTACCGGGGCCGGTCCCCAGCACTCCCCCGTCCCCCGCCTCGTCCTCCGGTCTTCCTCTTGTCCTCTCCGGACTTCAAGGGGCCGTGCAGGACGGGAGGAAGTAACCGCCCCCCCTCCTGCGATTGGTCGGTTAACTAACCGACAGATCTCAGGGGATCGGAGGAGGTGGCAGGCTTGCCACCTCGCTCCTAGTCTTCAGCATGGTCCTGGCTGTCTGTGACAGCCGGGATCATGCGAAATTACCGGGTGGTCGGGTCTCAGAGACCCGATCAGCCCGGTATCGCCGCAGATCGCAAGGGCGATTTCCCTTGCGATTTGTGGCGATCGCCGACATGTGGGGCCTACATGGCCCCCCTCGGCGTTTGCCCTGGATGCCTGCTGAAGGATTTCAGCAGGCATCCGGTTCCGATCTCTGCCCGGCGAGCGGCATAGACCGGAAAACGCCAGGATGTACGGGGACCTTTTTGCTGGTATGGCGGCTTTCTTTAACATGATGGCTGCCTGGCCGGCAAGGGTTCAGGGTTCAGCAGCTACCTCCACAGTCAGTGCCGCCTGGGTACCTCCTTCTCAGCTCCCCCCCCCCCCCTCCACCGCCCATTGTACCTCCACAGTCAGGTAGTTCTAACTCCTTTACGTCAGTTATTGACAAGGTTGTTCGTCAGAAAGAGTGTGTAGTTAGTGAGGCTAATGTCATTAATAATGTATCGCAGGGTGTTAGTTCAGCACAACAGCTTAGTAATCAGCCAGCGCTTACAGAAAATACAGCTAGTGAATCTGTTGCTCTGCCTTCTTTGTCTGCTCCTGGTGTTTGTTTGAAGGAAGCTTTAACTTGTGAGCTGTCTCCATTGGGTTTCCATTTGTCAAACGGCACCAAGGAGAAGATATGGAAGGGAGAATACGTTGACATATTTTCCTTGCGTCCTTCGGTTAGAGAGAGTCAAAATAAAAATACTGATAAGAAAGAGGATAAGGACGAGGATAAGAAAAGATCTTCGCCAGTGAAATCTTTTAATAATTGGATACAGGCATTTTGTATTTTTTCTGCAGTTTTAGGTGAGAAGAAGCCGAATTTGTGCTCTTCTTTATTTCAATATGTTGACATCATTTTGGAAGCATATAGAAACTTTGGTGGAACAGCCTGGATCATTTATGATGAAATGTTCCAGCATAAAATAGCTGTGCACCCGCATATAAAATGGGGTTATAAGGATGTAGGGCTATAGTTAAATTTGATGTTACCTCAAAGATCACACAGCTTTACTGTCGCGGGCCAGGGTTCATTTCGTAAAGGCGTGTGTTTCGCCTTTAATGAAGGTCAGTGCCGGTGGCAGTCCCGCTGTAAATACAGACATGAATGTTCCCATTGTGGGGGAAACCACCCGGTCAATAAGTGTTTTAAAAAAATCAATTCTACCTCTCACAACACCCCTACCAGCAGGGAGACGCTTTCTAAAAGCGTTGATGCCGGTGAGCTTAATAAACATGCTGCCTTGGCTAAGCAAATTTCCAAATTCTCAGAAAGCTAATTTACTGATTGAAGGATTTTCAATAGGTTTCTTTGTGCCAGAATTTAACCCCTTAAGGACCAAGGACGTACCGGTACGTCCTTGGTCCTGCTCTCCTGATATAATGCGGGGTTACACAGTAACCCCGGGTCATATCACGGCGGGCCCGGCGTCATAGTGAAGCCGGGACCCACCTCTAATAGCGCGCAGCGCCGATCGCGGCGCCGCACGCTATTTACCCTTTAGCCGCGCGCTCAGAGCTGAGCCGTGCGGCTAAAAGCGAAAGTGAAAGTTGCCGGCTAGCTCAGTCGGGCTGTTCGGGATAGCCGCGGCTAATCGCGGCATCCCGAACAGCTTACAGGACAGCGGGAGGGCCCCTACCTGCCTTCTCGCTGTCCGATCGCCGAATGACTGCTCAGTGCCTGAGATCCAGGCCTGAGCAGTCATGCGGCAGAATTGTTGATCACTGGTTTCTTATGAGAAACCAGTGATCAATAATGAAGATCAGTGTGTGCAGTGTTATAGGTCCCTATGTGAATAAAGATCATTTAACTCCTCCCCTATTAAAAGTTTGAATCACCCCCCTTTTCCAATAAAAAAAAACACAGTGTAAATAAATATAAAAATAAACATTTGTGATCGGGGCTTACACATTCGTACTCTTGATAACAATGATATATGCTTACTTGTAATGTACACATTATGACTTAACCTATCGGTCTGAGATGTGCACAATGACCGCGACGGAGGCCATACCTTAAGAGGGCATGCCCTGTAATGGATGAAATGAAGAATAAAAGAGGAAAAAGAAAGGGGGGTTGGGAGGGGTCCGCAAACGTCAGGAACAGCCCACTGATAGGAGGTAGGGGCGTTATATACCCCTGCCCCCGCCCACAACCCTATGTGCCGCCTGACGTGCAAGGGGGTGGAGATGTTACCGCCCCTCTCACAAATACAGCCTAACTAGGCTTCACACTTGTGATCGGGGCTTACACATTCGTACTCGTGATAACAATGATATATACTTACTTGTTATGTACACATTATGACTAAACCTATCGGTCTGAGATGTGCCCAATGACCGCGACGGAGGCCATACCTTAAGAGGGCAAAAAGTAAATCTAGTAGGGAATTAAATGTAATCAAGGACTAAAGCCCCTGCCCTAGCACTGACCAAGATAAAGCTCTGATATTGAGATGGAATTGGTGAAGCGAACTGACTGGCTGCGGAATCTATGCCTGGAAACTGAAGAGCGAAACCAGAGTTGGCACTTGAGCAAGGTCAGGCCAAACCCCCAGCCGATGTCCGCTGTAGCATGCTGCCTAATATCAGTGCAGGAGTGAAACACTGTGACCTATCAGGCCTGATGAATCCTATCATGTTCCTGCTAATAAGTGGCCAAATATATAACTGTTAGCATATAGGCACAACCAACACCCCCCGATTACCCTTGGTGTTGAACAGCCTAATTTCCTGTAGATCAAACAGTATCTGGGCACCTTACCTGAAAACTAAGCTAACCCAATGCCCCATTCCTAACACCACTGCCTCATGAATGGTGTCCCACTGCGAGTGACCCACTAGCTATCCTGTCTGTAATTTGCCTACCCAAATGTACCTGCAGACACTACCGCTCTGTGCCTGAGCAGTCGTGCCCACACGCTGGACAATTGTGCAAATGATAATGCCGGTGAAGCAGGCGCTAATAGGGCCGTGGACCGTGTGAATGGACTCTGCTGGAAACATGTTGGTGACAACCTGTATGGTGTATCCCCTGGCAGACGTGTTGTCACACATGGTGACCCCATGTGTGAGGCGAGTTGCTTTTGCTCACCCGTGGTCTATTGCCTTGCGACTGTGTCAGTAGTGTAGACCCGCGTGAGCCTTACCCTGCGGACGTGGCAGGCATGAAGTGTAACAAACCTAATTCGGAATGTTGCTCTGAAGACGTGTCAGTAACAATAACCTGCGTGGCAACTCCCCCTGCAGAGGTGGCAGGCATAACAGGTAAGCAGCCACCTATGTGTCGTGATGTTATTGCTCTGAAGACGTGTCAGTAACGATAACCTGCATGGAGCCTCCCCCTGCAGACGTGGCAGGCATAACGGGAAAACAATCACCTGTGTGGCGTTATGTTATTGCTCTGAAGACGTGTCAGTAACAATAACCTGTGTGGTACCTCCCCCTGCAGACGTGGCAGGCATAATGGGTAAAGAAACCACCTATGTGTCGTAACGTTATAGCTCTGAAAACGTGTCAGTAACAATTGTCGCGTGATACCTCCCCTGCAGATGTGGCAGGCATACCTGGTAAACAACCACCTATGTGGCATGATGTTATTGCTCTGAAGAGGTGTCAGTAACAAAAACCTGCGTGGTACATTCCCCTGCAGACGTGGCAGGCCTAACAAGTAAACAACCATCTATGCGTCGTGAAGTTATTGCTCTGAAGACGTGTCAGTAACAATAACCTGCATGGTGCCTCCCTCTGCAGACGTGGCAGACATAACTGGAAAACAACCACCTGTGTGTCGTAATGTTATTGCTACGAAGACGTGTCAGTAACAATAACCTGCGTGGTACCTCCCCCTGCAGACGTGGCAGGCATAACGGGTAAAGAAACCACCTATGTGTCATAACGTTATCATTCTGAAGACGTGTCGGTAACAATGCTGGAAACATGTTGGTGACAACCTGTATGGTGTATCCCCTGGCAGACGTGTTGTCACACATGGTGACCCCATGTGTGTGGCGAGTTGCTTTTGTTCACCCGTGGTCTATTGCCTTGCGACTGTGTCAGTAGTGTAGACCCGCGTGAGCCTTACCCTGCGGACGTGGCAGGCATGAAGGGTAACAAACCTAATTCGGAATGTTGCTCTGAAGACGTGTCAGTAACAATAACCTGCGTGGCAACTCCCCTTGCAGAGGTGGCAGGCATAACAGGTAAGCAGCCACCTATGTGTCGTGATGTTATTGCTCTGAAGACGTGTCAGTAACAATAATCTGTGTGGTACCTCCCCCTGCAGACGTTGCAGGCATAATGGGTAAAGAAACCACCTATGTGTCGTAACGTTATAGCTCTGAAAACGTGTCAGTAACAATTGTCGCGTGGTACCTCCCCTGCAGATGTGGCAGGCATACCTGGTAAACAACCACCTATGTGGCATGATGTTATTGCTCTGAAGAGGTGTCAGTAACAAAAACCTGCGTGGTACATTCCCCTGCAGACGTGGCAGGCCTAACAAGTAAACAACCATCTATGCGTCGTGAAGTTATTGCTCTGAAGACGTGTCAGTAACAACCTGCATGGTGCCTCCCCCTGCAGACGTGGCAGACATAACGGGAAAACAACCACCTGTGTGTCGTAATGTTATTGCTCTGAAGACGTGTCAGTAACAATAACCTGCGTGGTACCTCCCCCTGCAGACGTGGCAGGCATAACGGGTAAAGAAACCACCTATGTGTCATAACGTTATTGCTCTGAAGACGTGTCGGTAACAATGCTGGAAACATGTTGGTGACAACCTGTATGGTGTATCCCCTGGCAGACGTGTTGTCACACATGGTGACCCCATGTGTGTGGCGAGTTGCTTTTGCTCACCCGTGGTCTATTGCCTTGCGACTGTGTCAGTAGTGTAGACCCGCGTGAGCCTTAGCCTGCGGACGTGGCAGGCATGAAGGGTAACAAACCTAATTCGGAATGTTGCTCTGAAGACGTGTCAGTAACAATAACCTGCGTGGCAACTCCCCTTGCAGAGGTGGCAGGCATAACAGGTAAGCAGCCACCTATGTGTCGTGATGTTATTGCTCTGAAGACGTGTCAGTAACAATAATCTGTGTGGTACCTCCCCCTGCAGACGTTGCAGGCATAATGGGTAAAGAAACCACCTATGTGTCGTAACGTTATAGCTCTGAAAACGTGTCAGTAACAATTGTCGCGTGGTACCTCCCCTGCAGATGTGGCAGGCATACCTGGTAAACAACCACCTATGTGGCATGATGTTATTGCTCTGAAGAGGTGTCAGTAACAAAAACCTGCGTGGTACATTCCCCTGCAGACGTGGCAGGCCTAACAAGTAAACAACCATCTATGCGTCGTGAAGTTATTGCTCTGAAGACGTGTCAGTAACAACCTGCATGGTGCCTCCCCCTGCAGACGTGGCAGACATAACGGGAAAACAACCACCTGTGTGTCGTAATGTTATTGCTCTGAAGACGTGTCAGTAACAATAACCTGCGTGGTACCTCCCCCTGCAGACGTGGCAGGCATAACGGGTAAAGAAACCACCTATGTGTCATAACGTTATTGCTCTGAAGACAAGTCAGTAACAATTACCTGCGTGGCGCATCCCCCTACAGACGTGGAAGGCATAACAGGAAAACAACCACCTATGTGTCATAATGTACTTGCTCTGAAGACGTGTCAGTAACAAATAACCTGCGTGCTGCCTCTCCCTGCAGACGTGGCAGGCATAACAGGTAAACCACCTGTATCGTGATGTTATTGCTCTGAAGAACGTGTCGGTAACAATAACCTGCATGGTGCCTCCTCCTGCAGACGTGGCAGACGAGACAGGTTAAACCACCTGTGTGTCGTGATGTTATTGCTCAGAAGGCGTGGTAGTCATGGGAACTATAACGTAGTCCCAGCGTGGGCACCGCAAAGTTAAGAGCGTGTGAGTCGTGTGATGGTATGCGCGTAGGTGTACTATTACTGCATGCACTGCATGGAAGCACCCATAATGTACAATGAAACTATGAGTATATACACTAAACCAAGCACTACCAGCTCGCCAATGCCATGCACCTTCGCATGGCACTGACACCATGAGCGTCTGAACAGCCCGAAAGCCCGAGGCGCGTGAAACACAGAGAAACAAAGCACCACACATGCACAACCAGTCCCTCGTCAAGAGTGCATGTGTGTCATGAAAACCAATGGATGTCTGACCAACGAGAGTGCATGATCAGCAAAGAACCGTGAGCGTATGCCACCGAAAGAGCTAAGGACAAATGCAACAGTATGGATGCTGATGAGCGTATGTGCAGTACGAATGGCAAAAACGTAATGTCAATGCCAAGAGCATGTGCCCGTGTAAATGCCATGAGCGGATGAGCGGTATAGATACCATTGCGTATGATCAAAATAAAATCCATTGCATTTGGAGAGTATAACTGCGTGTATGAACCGTGTGCAAGCCATGAGCAAATGACAGTAAAAAATGCTAATAGCGTGTCAAAACAGTGTGGTTAACAAACACAGTGATGATGCCATGAACATATGAGCGCATGGCCACTATAGATACTGAGCTTATGACCAGCATAGCGGCCAAGCAGTGAATGCAACGGTGTTGATGCTGACACATGACCAGTATGTGTGTTGTGATCATATGAAAGGTGCAAAACGCCATGTGCGTATGACAGCAAACCTGTGGGTGTGTGCACAGTATGAATATTGTGGGCATGCGATCCGTATGAATATCAAGCGTACGGGCAGTATTAATGTCATGAGTGTATGCAGTGTAACTGGTGCGAGTATAGCTGCCCTGCCTTATGACCAGCATGAATGCCACAATCTTGTAGATGTCCTGAGCGTACCAACAGAAATGAAATGCCATGTGCATAATGCATGAAATAACCGCCAGAGCGTATGAACCCGTTTAAAAACCACCGCAACTGCCCAGTGAAAAATGCCACGGCACATGAACTGTGTAGAGCTATGAACGTCTGGACAAATGCGTACGGTGTGGACGCTTTGAGCGTGTGGACAATTTCAATGTCAAGAGCGTATGAAATAGTGTAAATGCTATGATGTGTGCACGGAAACCAAGAGCGTACACCCAGTGTGAATGCCGTGAGTGTGTGAACGCTATACAGCGGTGCGTGTGTGAACCGAGTAAAATTCGTGAGCATGTGCAACAGTGTACAAACCCATGGGTAAGAAACCATGCGTGTATGAACAGTATAAATGCTGTTAGCGCATGGACAGTGTAAATGCCGTGAACGTATGAACAGTATGGAAAGCCATGAGCATGTGAACAGTATGCATGCCAACCATGATGTGCCACCATATAGAAAGAACATGAGAAATGTAGATGCCAGAACGTGTAGACGCATGAGTGACATGAGTGGACAATATGAACTGCTGTGCGTATGGGAATACAACTAACAGAGATTAAATGGAATGAAAGAGATTGCCAAGTATGAATGCTATGGCATATGGCCAGATGACTATTGTGTGCCATGTGTGTGAACCGTAGACATACTATGGATGTACGAGCAGTGTACCCTGCGTGATGCGTCAAGTAATGGAGGTACCAGCAGTGAGATGCCTTGCCCGTGTGGTCAGTGTGAAAAGGTGCACATGTAAGACCCATATAACCCGTGCACCTATAAAATAGTATGGATGCTATGGTTGTATGAGCAAAACGTGTGGTGGGCGACAATGATCGTGTAAACGCCATGACATACCAATCTGTGATTTGTAAGAAAACGCTATGAGCGTGTGACCAAGTAATAATTGAAACTGATATGCTGCTGTGCGTGACCAATAAAAGTGAAAGCGCAGCACCAATGTCCTTAAATTAGCAACCCATAAGTGCATGAGCCGCACAGAGATGAGGGCACCGGCCCATGCAAACAACTGGAAGTGTATGTGATGCAAAACTTTTTTTTTTTTTTTTTTTCGCTTGGAACTATGGAAAGCAGACGTGTTCTAAACCTGGCATGATATGACATGGCATGATACAGGAGCGATGTCTGGTTGTCCCGTCTCTCACTCCACTGCGCTGGGGGAGCAGGAGTGGGAGCCCACTACAGAGCCCCGGCAAACAGAGATGCCCGCCAGGCATCCCGGCCACGCGGTGTAAAAACACGCCCAACTGCAGCCCCCGAGAATACATTGATATGTATAGGAGAGTTGGGCAGGTTAAGTGTAGTTGTAGAGCAGGGGTGAGTTTGTAAGGCAAATGCGGGGATACAGTTCACAGAAAACAATTCAACGGTTGCAACAAATTCATGATAAAGAGACCCCAAAAGTAACATTTGCCCGATATTGACAATGAGACACCCAAATTAGAGAGGAGCTGCCCTGAAATGTACGTTGTGCACCATACCATCTGATTATACAACAGTTAGCAGCCTGGCTCGAGAGGCTTATACAGCAGACATTACCACGTACGGCCCGGCTGCATTATATACCAGCAGACCGCACTGTCTCCCCTGCGCACCGAGGTTGGCAACTGCCTACAGCTGAGGAAAGGAAGCTCGTGCTCACAAACACGGAGCGTGGTGGGGGTAACAAACTGCCTTGTAGCACGCTGCCTCAGACAGAACCACCGCAGCCTGGCCGTGCTCCTTCAGCAGTTCCCCCCAGTGTAACTGCGCTGATTCTGTGGGGTCCTCTCTGACAGAAGCTGCGCGTAGCCTCTGCCTCCCTGAACCCCTGTCGCCCATGCCGCACCTGCTATGCCAGCAATCTCCCTATACATTACCACCACCGGAACAGCGAAGCTTCGGTAGTCGGACTGGCGGAGCTCCAAATATTGGCGGGAGATTTGAAGTCTGTGTTCCCTGCCCGGCACGGCAACGTCCGCAAACGTCAGGAACGGCCCACTGATAGGAGGTAGGGGCGCTATATACCCCTGCCCCCGCCCACAACCCTATGTGCCGCCTGACGTGCAAGGGGGGTGGAGATGTTACCGCCCCTCTCACAAATACAGCCTAACTAGGCTTCACACATATGGTATCACCGCGTTCGGAAATGTCCGAAGTATAAAAATATATCATTAATTAAACCGCTCGGTCAATGGCGTGCGCGCAAAAAAATTCCAAAGTCCAAAATAGTGCATTTTTGGTCACTTTTTATATCATTTAAAAATGAATAAAAAGATCAATAAGTCCTATCACTGCAAAATTGATACCGTTAAAAACTTCAGATCACGGCGCAAAAAATGAGCACTCATACCGCCCCATACACGTAAAAATAAAAAAGTTATAGGGGTCAGAAGATGACAATTTTAAATGTATTCATTTTCCTGCATGTAGTTATGATTTTTTCCAGAAGTCCGACAAAATCAAACCTATATAAGTAGGGTATCATTTTAATTGTATGGACCTACAGAATAAAGATACGGTGTCATTTTTACCGAAAAATTTACTACGTAGAAAAGGAAGCCCCCAAAAGTTACAAAACTACGTTTTTGTTTTCAATTTTGTCGCACAATGATTTTTTTTCCGTTTCACCGTAGATTTTTGGGCAAAATGACTGGCCTCATTACAAAGTAGAATTGGTGGCGCAAAAAATAAGCCATCATATGGATTTTTAGGTGCAAAATTGAAAGAGTTATGATTTTTTAAAGGCAAGGAGCAAAAAACTAAAATGCAAAAACGGAAAAAACCCCGGTCCTTAAGTGGTTAAGAGTAGTAGAATTTGCTGCACAGAATAGACAATCCGTGTCTCCTTTGACTATTGATGACATCTGCATTTCTCAGGCTAACATGAGAGTTAATATTAAGAGGTCAAAGACAGACAAGTTAGGTAAAGGTAAACAGATATATATATATATACATATATATATATATATATATATATATATATATATATATATATATATCGCTTGTTGGATAATAGCTTATGTCCTGTGAAAATAATGGAAACTTATCTGAGTGTACGTCCAGAGGGTGGTCAACCTTTGTTCGTTCACAAAGATGGGTCTGCCCTCACCAGGTTTCAATTTAATTATATTCTACAAAAATGCTCTAGCCATTTGGGATTAATCGGAGCAGGCATCAAATCACATTCTTTTAGAATTGGAGCAGCTACAGAGGCTTCCTTAGCCGGTCTCTCTGATGATGTCATCAAAGCATTGGGCAGGTGGCAGTCGGATAGATTCTAAATATATATAAGACCTGAATTGTTAATCATTTAATATTCATTTCTTTCAGAAGTTCCCACAGCGATTGTCTGGATTCTGGGACATTCTTTCATCTATTGGGCCAGGAGACAAGCTGTCAAAAGACCATATGGGTTAAATTTAGGGTTTCCAGAAGAGAAGGTCTGTGTATTTTGGGGTGGGAAACGTGGTTTGTGTCTGTCAGAGTTATTTGATTTTTGTTTAGCTAAAGCTGCTATATGGCCAAGTCCAGATGTTTTGGTTTTGCACATCGGTGGCAATGATATTGGGAAAACCAACACATCGCTTTTATTTCAGAGTTTTAAACAAACGATCTTTGCTATTCAGGAGATTTTTCCCTCAACTAAATTAGTCTTGTCCGAAATAGTGCCAAGACTTTCATGGTCCTTTAAGAAAGAGCGTTTTTTAGACAGGATTCGTAAACGAATCAACAGAGGTATGGAGAAGTTTATGAAAAATATCGGAGAGTACTCTTATAGACACATAGATTTAGAAGGTTGTATAGATCTGATAATGTGCATCTTTCTGAGATTGGTGTGGATATATTTAATGTTGGTCTGCAGAATATCTTAGAAAAGGCCACGGTTGTGGGTTAGCATGCCTTTGTGGGCATGTGTGTGGGGGTGTCACCCAGAGTTTTCTGGGTGGACAGATGTTTGTGAGTACACACTGTGTTATATCTTTTATGATGGTTTTGGAGTTATTTAGATATTTATTATATATTTAAATGGTTATTTATTATTAATTTATTTGATTATTTATTAATAAAATATACCCTCAATAAACGGCCGTGGCCTTTATTGCAATTAACTTGCAGTGTCTTTATTTAAAGGGGACTTTTGTTGGGGGTTGGGGTATGGGGGGTCCCTATCCCATGAAAACATGGCTGCCAATACAATGAGCACCAAACAACAAACAACTGGGGCTCAAGGGGCGGTGTGCCGATCACTGATCCCACGTGGAGGTGCAGTAAAACACAGGAAAGCTGTGAAAGTGTCCTCCACCCCGTTACACCCCAAGGTTCACTTAGGGTAGGTTCATACTGTGTTTGTGCCCCATTAGGGGTGTCTGTTTGCATTCTGCCAAAAACAATAGCAGTATTTGCAGTTAACAGGAGCAGCGAACCCGATTGATGTCTGTGGCCAAACAGGGTCACCTAGGGGGAGATTTATCAAAACCTGTCCAGAGGAAAAGTTGCTGAGTTATCAATAGCAACCAATCAGCGATCTGGAAGAAGCAACCTGGTTGCTATAGCAACTCAGCAAATTTTCCTCTGGACAGGTTTTGATAAATCTCCCCACTAATGACTCTGTATGCACTATTTTCAGGGGACTCAATAGAGCGGCAGCCTACACTTTTGAGTAAAAGTGTTAATAAAGGTCATTTAACCCCTTCCCTAATAAAAGTTTAAATCACCCCCCTTTTCCCATAAGAAAAATAAAACAGTGTAAAAAAAAATAAAAATAAACATATGTGCTATCGCCGCGTGCGTAAATGTCCGAACTATAAAAATATATCATTAATTAAGCCGTACGGTCAATGGCGTACGCGCAAAAAAATTCCAAAGTCCAAAAAAGCGTATTTTGGTAACTTTTTATAACATTAAAAAATGAATAAAAAGTGATCAAAAAGTCAGATCAAAACAAAAATCATACCAATAGAAACTTCAGATCACGGCGCAAAAAATGAGTCCTCATACCGCCCCGTACGTGGAAAAATAAAAAAGTTATAGGGGTCAGAAGATGACATTTTTAAACGTATACATTTTCCTGCATGTAGTTATGATTTTTTCCAGAAGTGCGACAAAATCAAACCTATATAAGTAGGGTATCATTTTAACCGTATGGACCTACAGAATAATGATAAGGTGTAATTTTTACCGAAATATGCACTGCGTAGAAACGGAAGCCCCCAAAAGTTACAAAATGGCGTTTTTTTTTCGATTTTGTCGCACAATGATTTTTTTTTACGTTTCGCCGTGCATTTTTGGGTAAAATGACTAATGTCACTGCAAAGTAAAATTGGCGACGCAAAAAATAAGCCATAATATGGATTTTTAGGTGGAAAATTGAAAGGGTTATGATTTTTTAAAGGTAAGGAGGAAAAAACGAAAGTGCAAAAACGGAAAAACCCTGAGTCCTTAAGGGGTTAAAAAACGTAAAAGGTATCTGATGCTAAAAACAGATGCTGCTGTATGGGTGGGTTCACACTGCACTTTTACATATGTGTTTTATACACTTTAAAACGGAAAAAACGTAAATGGTAACGTATGCTAAAAACGGATGCTTCTATACGGGTGGGTTCACACTGCACTTTTACGTATTCGTTTTATACAGTTGAAAACGAAAAAATGTAAACAGTAACGTATGCTAAAAACAGACACTGCTGTATGCGTGGGCTCATACTGTACTTTTACGTATGCGTTTTATATACTTACAAATGAGAGAAAAAAATGTAAGCGGTAACGGATGCTAAAAGTGGGCACTACTGTATGGGTGTGTTCACACTGCGCTTTTATGTATGCGTTTATACACTTGAAAATGAAAAAACTTAAACTGTAATGGGTGGTAAAACGGACACTGCTGTATGGGTGGGTTCACACTGCGCTTTTACGTATGCGTTTATACACTTGAAAACGGAAAAAAGTTGTACAGTAACGGATGTTAAAAACGGATGCTGCTGTATAAGTGGGTTCACACTGCGCTTTTACATATGCGTTTTATATATTTACAGACGAAAAACGTTAACAGCAATGGATGCTTAAAAAACGGATGCTGCTGTATGGTTGGGTTCACACTGCGCTTTTACGTATGCGTTTATACACTTGAAAACGGAAAAAAGTCAAACAGTAACGGGTGTTAAAAATGGACGTTGCTGTATAGGTGGGTTGACACTGCCCTTTTACGTTTGCGTTTTATGTACTTACAAACAAGAAAAAAAACGTAAACGGTAAAGGATGTTAAAAAGGGACGCTGCTGTATGGGTGGGTTCACACTGCGCTTTTACGTATTCCTTTTATATACTTACAAACGAGAGAAAAAACCTAAGCAGTAATGGATGTTAAAAGTGGACCCTGCTGTGTGGGTGGGTTCACGCTGAGCTTTTACGTATGCGTTTTATGTACTTATAAACAAGAAAACAACGTAAACGGTAACGGATGTTAAAAAGGGGCGCTGCTGTATGGGTGGGTTCACACTGCGCTTTTACATATTTGTTTTATATACTTACAAACAAGAGAAAAAAACATAAGCGGTAGTGGACGCTGCTGTATGGGTGGGTTCACGCTGCGCTTTTACGTATGCGTTTTATACACTTCAAAACTGAAAAAAGTTAAACAGTAACGGGTGTTAAAAACGGATGCTGCTGTATGGGTGGGTTCACACTGCGCTTTTACATATGCGTTTTATATATTTACAAACGGAAAAACGTAAACGGTAATAGATGTTAAAAGTGGACGCTGCTGTATGGGTGGATTTACGCTGCGCTTTTACGTATGCGTTTTATACACTTGAAAACTGAAATAAGTTAAACAGTAACGGGTGTTAAAAACGGACGCTGCTGTATGGATGGGTTCAAACTGAGCTTTTTCTTATGCGTTTTATATACTTAAACGGTAATGGATGCTAAAAAACGGACGCTGCCGTATGGGTGGGTTGACACTGCACTTTTACGTATGCGTTTTATGTACTTACAAACAAGAAAAAAAAACGTAAACCGCAACGGGTGTTAAAAACGGACGCTGCTGTATGGGTTCACACTGCGCTTTTACGTAAGCGCTTTAGATATTTGAAAACAAAAAACGTAAATGGTAATTGATGCTAAAACGGACGCTGCTGTATGGGTGGGTTCACACTGCGCTTTTACGTATTAGTTTTATATACTTACAAACGAGAGAAAAAAACGTAAGCGGTAGAGGATGTTAAAAGTGGACGCTGCTGTATGGGTGGGTTCACGCTGCGCTTTTACTTATGCGTTTTATACACTTGAAAACTGAAAAAATGTAAACAATAACGGGTGTTAAAAACGGACGCTGCTGTATGGGTGGGTTCAAACTGAGCTTTTACGTATGCGTTTTATATACTTAAAAATGAGAATAAACCTAAACGGTAATGACTGCTAAAAAACGGACACTGCTGTATGGGTGGGTTCACACTGCGCTTTTATGTATGCATTTTATGTACTTACAAACAAGAAAAAAATGTAGACGGTAATGGGTGTCAAAAAGGGACGCTGCTGTATGGGTAGGTTCACACTGCGCTTTTACGTATGCGCTTTATATACTTGAAAACAAAAATGGTAATGGATGCTAAAACGGACACTGCTGTATGGGTGGGTTCACACTGAGCTTTTATGTATGCGTTTTATATCATCAAAAATGGGAAAAAAAACAAAAATGGTAATGGATGCTAAAAAAAACGGACTCTGCTGTATGGGTGGGTTCACACTGCGCTTTTACTTATGGGTTTTATATGTATTTACAAGCGAGAAAAAAACGTAAACGGTAACGGGTGTTAAAAACGGATGGTGCTGTATGGGTGGGTTCACACTGCGCTTTTATGTATGCGTTTTATGTACTTACAAACAAGAAAAAAACGTAGACGGTAACAGGTGTTAAAAATGGATGCTGCTGTATGGGTGGGTTCACACTGCGCTTTTATGTATGCGTTTTATGTACTTACAAACAAGAAAAAAACGTAGATGGTAACAGGTGTTAAAAACGGACGCTGCTGTATGGGTGGGTTCACACTGCGCTTTTATGTATGCGTTTTATGTACTTACAAACAAGAAAAAAACGTAGACGGTAACGGGTGTTAAAAACGGATGCTGCTGTATGGGTGGGTTCACACTGCGCTTTTACGTATGCGTTTTATGTACTTACAAACAAGAAAAAAAACGTAGACGGAAACAGGTGTTAAAAACGGACGCTGGTGTATGGGTGGGTTCACACTGCGCTTTGACGTATGCATTTTATGTACTTACAGACAAGAAAAAAACGTAGACAGTAAGGGGTGTTAAAAACGGACGCTGCTGTATGGGTGGGTTCACACTGCGCTTTTATGTATGCGTTTTATATACTTGAAAACAAAAACATAAACGGTAATGCATGCTAAAACGGACACTGCTGTATGGGTGGGTTCACACTGAGCTTTTATGTATGCGTTTTATATAATTAAAAATGAGAAAAAAACATAAACTGTAATGGATGCTAAAAAGCGGACGCTGCTTTATGGGTACGTTCACACTGCGCTTTTACGTATACATTTTATATACTTGAAAACGAAAAAACTGAAATGGTAATGGATGCTAAAAATGGATGCTGCTGTATGGCTGGGTTCACATAGCGCTTTTGCATAACATATACATTTTAATAAAGAGATGCTGCGGACCCCATTCACTTCTATGGCCAGAGTTCCCTAATGAATACTTTTTGGGACATATTCGCTATTTTTAGCAGACTCCAAACAGGGGGAGGGCGCTGTTGATTTTGTTTGTCCATAGAAGTGGGGTCAGCTGCCCCGATTTACAGTATAAGTCAGCATCCGTTTTTGGAGAGGTGTTGATGGATACGATTAAACAGGAACGCAGTGTGATAAATTTGATAAACCAGCTCTGAAATATGTTCAGCACTGAAAGGGTGTTTGTGATTCCAGCTCTGGAGGGGGCGTGGCCACTTAATTAAGGACCCTTAAATACAGCTGATCCAGTGTGGCTCAGGTTTCCTGGAGGAGATGAGGACAGGTGTGCACCAAACTTTTGGAGGGAAATGTCAAGGAGCGTTTGTGGCCAAAGTAAGTGAACCTTGGGGTGTAATGGGGTGGAGGACACTTTGGCAGCATTTCCTGTGCTTTACTGCACCTCCATGTGCCAACAGTTATGGGCACACTGGCCCCAGATGTTTGGTGCTCATTGTATTGGCGGCCATGTTCTTTGTTACTCACTTGGGCTGTGTTCACACCTTCGTGTTTTGAGAACTGCAGAGATAAATGCATAAAAATAACACAAGACTTTATAGCATTGTGCTTTATGAGCAGCAGTGAGAAAACAGTTTGTCATAAACAATGTGGTTAATGGGTTATCCAGGAATAGGAAACACACAGCTGTTTCTTCCATCACCACTCCTGTCCTCCGGTTGTGTGGGGTTGCAGCTCCTTTCCATTGAAGTGAATGGAGCAAAGTTCACTCCACCATAAGGCAGTGTTTTGCTGTCGGGGCATGCTGGGAGTTGTAGTTTAGCAACAGCTGGAGGTACTCTGGTTGGGAAACACTGCTATAGGCAGGAATGCTGGGAGTTGTAGTTTAGCAACAGCTGGAGGTACTCTGGTTGGGAAACACTGCTGTAGGCAGGCATGCTGGGAGTTGTAGTTTTGCAACAGCTGGAGGCACTCTGGTTGGGAAACACTGCTGTAGGCAGGAATGCTGGGAGTTGTAGTTTTGCAACAGCTGGAGGCAGTCTGATTGGGAAACACTGCTATAGGCAGGAATGCTGGGAGTTGTAGTTTTGCAACAGCTGGTTGGGACACACTGTCATAGGGGGAGATTTATCAAACCTTGTGTAAAGGAACAGGGATGGAGCAGTTGCCCATAGCAACCAGATTCCAGCTTTCTTTTCTAAAAAAAATAAAAGCTGGAATTTGGTTGTCATGGGCAACTGCTCCATTGCTCCACTGTACAAGGTTTGAAGAATGGACACTGTTGTATGGGGGGGGGGGGTTCAAAATCAATGCACCTGTTCTGCCTGTTTGGTCCTAAACAATCTGGTTATAGGTTATCCAGGAATAGGAAACAAACAGCTGGTTTCTTCCTCAAACAGCACCACTCCTCTCCTGAGGTGCTGTGTGGTATTGCAGTTCAGGTCCATTGAAGTAAATGAATGGAGCCAAACTGAATGGAGCCAAATTTGTAATTCCCTAAGGCAGTGTTTGCCAACCAGGAAGCCTCCAGCTGTTGCAAAACTACAACCCCCAGCATGCCCCGACACCTTAGGCTGTAGAGCAGTGATTCCCAACCGCGGTGCCGCTGCACACGTGTGTGCCGTTCGCCACTGGCCGTGGTGCCGCGGGATTTTGCCGTTTTTTATTTTTATTTTTTTATTTTTTTTAAATATCCCGCCCCGGCCTGCGCGCTTATGACTGGCGGCGCAGAGGGGAAGGGAAGCCTGCGTGCGCACTGCGCACACGGCGTCCCCTCCCCCTCCCCACTGCGTCCCCTGCGTCCCCTTCCCCCTGCGTCCCCCTCCCCCTTCTACCTTGCGGTGCAGTGGGCCGAAAATGGGTCCCTGGATCGGAACGATCTTCACCTGCCGGACTCCCGTGCCTGCCGTGGACCTGCAAAGCTGCGTGGACCGGCTTGCTTAAGGTACTGTACCCTTTCCACCCCTCTGTTACCCCTGTCCAATCCCCCCACCCCCATCACCCGGGTCCACCGTATGCCCCCCCCCTGTCACCCATGTCCACCCCCCCGTCACCCATGTCCACCCCCCCTGTCACCCATGTCCACCCCCCCCTGTCACCCATGTCCACCCCCCCCTGTCACCCATGTCCACCCCCCCCTGTCACCCATGTCCACCCCCCCCTGTCACCCATGTCCACCCCCCCCCTGTCACCCATGTCCACCCCCCCCTGTCACCCATGTCCACCCCCCCCTGTCACCCATGTCCACCCCCCCCTGTCACCCATGTCCACCCCCCCCTGTCACCCATGTCCACCCCCCCCTGTCACCCATGTCCACCCCCCCCTGTCACCCATGTCCACCCCCCCCCCTGTCACCCATGTCCACCCCCCCCTGTCGCCCCTCTGTCCGCCCCCCCCCGGTCGCCCCTCTGTCCGCCCCCCCCGGTCGCCCCTCTGTCCGCCCCCCCCGGTCGCCCCTCTGTCCGCCCCCCCCGGTCGCCCCTCTGTCCGCCCCCCCCCGGTCGCCCCTCTGTCCGCCCCCCCCGGTCGCCCCTCTGTCCGCCCCCCCGGTCGCCCCTCTGTCCGCCCCCCCCGGTCGCCCCTCTGTCCGCCCCCCCCGGTCGCCCCTCTGTCCGCCCCCCCCGGTCGCCCCTCTGTCCGCCCCCCCCGGTCGCCCCTCTGTCCGCCCCCCCCGGTCGCCCCTCTGTCCGCCCCCCCCCGGTCGCCCCTCTGTCCGCCCCCCCCCGGTCGCCCCTCTGTCCGCCCCCCCCCGGTCGCCCCTCTGTCCGCCCCCCCCGGTCGCCCCTCTGTCCGCCCCCCCCGGTCGCCCCTCTGTCCGCCCCCCCCGGTCGCCCCTCTGTCCGCCCCCCCCGGTCGCCCCTCTGTCCGCCCCCCCCCGGTCGCCCCTCTGTCCGCCCCCCCCGGTCGCCCCTCTGTCCGCCCCCCCCGGTCGCCCCTCTGTCCGCCCCCCCCGGTCGCCCCTCTGTCCGCCCCCCCCGGTCGCCCCTCTGTCCGCCCCCCCCGGTCGCCCCTCTGTCCGCCCCCCCCGGTCGCCCCTCTGTCCGCCCCCCCCGGTCGCCCCTCTGTCCGCCCCCCCCCGGTCGCCCCTCTGTCCGCCCCCCCCCCGGTCGCCCCTCTGTCCGCCCCCCCCCGGTCGCCCCTCTGTCCGCCCCCCCCCGTCGCCCCTCTGTCCGCCCCCCCCGTCGCCCCTCTGTCCGCCCCCCCCGTCGCCCCTCTGTCCGCCCCCCCCGTCGCCCCTCTGTCCGCCCCCCCCCGTCGCCCCTCTGTCCGCCCCCCCCGTCGCCCCTCTGTCCGCCCCCCCCGGTCGCCCCTCTGTCCGCCCCCCCCGGTCGCCCCTCTGTCCGCCCCCCCCCGGTCGCCCCTCTGTCCGCCCCCCCGGTCGCCCCTCTGTCCGCCCCCCCCGGTCGCCCCTCTGTCCGCCCCCCCCCCCGGTCGCCCCTCTGTCCGCCCCCCCCCCGGTCGCCCCTCTGTCCGCCCCCCCCCCGGTCGCCCCTCTGTCCGCCCCCCCCCCGGTCGCCCCTCTGTCCGCCCCCCCCCCCGGTCGCCCCTCTGTCCGCCCCCCCCGGTCGCCCCTCTGTCCGCCCCCCCCGGTCGCCCCTCTGTCCGCCCCCCCCGGTCGCCCCTCTGTCCGCCCCCCCCGGTCGCCCCTCTGTCCGCCCCCCCCCGGTCGCCCCTCTGTCCGCCCCCCCCCGGTCGCCCCTCTGTCCGCCCCCCCCCGGTCGCCCCTCTGTCCGCCCCCCCCCGGTCGCCCCTCTGTCCGCCCCCCCCGGTCGCCCCCCCCCCCGGTCGCCCCTCTGTCCGCCCCCCCCCGGTCGCCCCTCTGTCCGCCCCCCCCCGGTCGCCCCTCTGTCCGCCCCCCCCCCGGTCGCCCCTCTGTCCGCCCCCCCCCGGTCGCCCCTCTGTCCGCCCCCCCCCCGGTCGCCCCTCTGTCCGCCCCCCCCCGGTCGCCCCTCTGTCCGCCCCCCCCCGGTCGCCCCTCTGTCCGCCCCCCCCGGTCGCCCCTCTGTCCGCCCCCCCCCCGTCGCCCCTCTGTCCGCCCCCCCCCGGTCGCCCCTCTGTCCGCCCCCCCCCCGGTCGCCCCTCTGTCCGCCCCCCCCCCCGGTCGCCCCTCTGTCCGCCCCCCCCCCGTCGCCCCCTCTGTCCGCCCCCCCCCCCGTCGCCCCTCTGTCCGCCCCCCCCCCCGTCGCCCCTCTGTCCGCCCCCCCCCCGGTCGCCCCTCTGTCCGCCCCCCCCCCGGTCGCCCCTCTGTCCGCCCCCCCCCCGGTCGCCCCTCTGTCCGCCCCCCCCCCGGTCGCCCCTCTGTCCGCCCCCCCCCGGTCGCCCCTCTGTCCGCCCCCCCCCGGTCGCCCCTCTGTCCGCCCCCCCCCGGTCGCCCCTCTGTCCGCCCCCCCCGGTCGCCCCTCTGTCCGCCCCCCCCCCGGTCGCCCCTCTGTCCGCCCCCCCCCGGTCGCCCCTCTGTCCGCCCCCCCCCCGGTCGCCCCTCTGTCCGCCCCCCCCCCGGTCGCCCCTCTGTCCGCCCCCCCCCGGTCGCCCCTCTGTCCGCCCCCCCCCGGTCGCCCCTCTGTCCGCCCCCCCCCGGTCGCCCCTCTGTCCGCCCCCCCCCGGTCGCCCCTCTGTCCGCCCCCCCCCCGGTCGCCCCTCTGTCCGCCCCCCCCCCGGTCGCCCCTCTGTCCGCCCCCCCCCCGGTCGCCCCTCTGTCCGCCCCCCCCCCCGGTCGCCCCTCTGTCCGCCCCCCCCCCCGTCGCCCCTCTGTCCGCCCCCCCCCCCGTCGCCCCTCTGTCCGCCCCCCCCCCGGTCGCCCCTCTGTCCGCCCCCCCCCGGTCGCCCCTCTGTCCGCCCCCCCCCGGTCGCCCCTCTGTCCGCCCCCCCCCGGTCGCCCCTCTGTCCGCCCCCCCCCCCGGTCGCCCCTCTGTCCGCCCCCCCCCGGTCGCCCCTCTGTCCGCCCCCCCCCGGTCGCCCCTCTGTCCGCCCCCCCTACCTACGCCCCCCTGACCGCCCCCCCCCCTACGCCCCCCTGTCCGCCCCCCCCCCCTACGCCCCCCTGTCCGCCCCCCCCCCTCTACGCCCCCCTGTCCGCCCCCCCCTGTCCGCCCCCCCCCCTCTACGCCCCTCTGTCCGCCCCCCCCCCCCCCTCTACGCCCCTCTGTCCGGCCCCCTCTGTCACCCATTTAAAAAAAAGTTCGGCGCCTAATAGATTTGTTTTGCAGGTTTAACGGTGAAGAATTGTGTGTGGAAGAAATCGTGATGATGGCCTGGACCAGATGGAGAAGAGAAGGCAACATTGCAAATTAGAGAAGACGTCATTGGTGAGTTGCTGTATAAAGCAGCACTTTAAACTACATACCACTGATAGATATAGTGCATTGCATTTTTTACCATTCTCCACCCCCCCCCCCTTTTTTTTTTTTGTTTTTTGCTCGTCAACCTCTGTAGCGGTGCCCGCGGATTTTTTTTTTTTCGAGGTGTGCCCAGACCCGAAAAAGGTTGGGAAACACTGCTGTAGAGAAATGCTGGGAGTTGTGTTTTAGCAACAGCTGGAGGCAGCCTGGGTGTGGAGCACTGCTGTAGGCAGGCATGCTGGGGGTTGTAGTTTTGCTAAAGCTGGTTGGAAAATACTGCCATAGGGGGAGATTTATCAAACCTTGTACAAAGGAACAGTGAGTGGAGCAGTTGCCCATAGCAACCAATAAGATTCCAGCTTCCCTTTCTGAAAAATGAAAGCTGGAATCTGGTTGTCATGGGCAACTGCTCCATTGTTCCTCTGTACAAGGTTTGAAAAATGGACGCTGCTGTATGGGTGAGTTCACACTGAGCTTTTGCTTTGGTGTAAGGTATGCAATTAACCCCTTGGGGACGGAGCCCATTATAACCCTAAGGACGGGAGCATTTTTTGCAATTCTGACCACTGTCAGTTTAAGCATTAATAACTCTGGGATGCTTTTACTTTTCATTCTGATTCAGAGATAGTTTTTTCATGACATATTCTACTTTGTTGGTGGTAAATTTTTGTCGATACTTGCATCATTTCTTGGTGAAAAATTTCATTTTTCTAAGGCTGGGTTCACACTACATTTTCTCCCATACGGGAGCGCATACGGCAGGGGGAGCTAAAACCTCGCGCTCCCGTATGCCTTCGTATGCGCTCCCGTATGTCATTCATTTCAACGAGCCGGCCGGAGTGAAACGTTCGGTCGGCTCATTTTTGCGCCGTATGCGCTTTTACAACCGGACCTAAAACTGTGGTCAACCACGGTTTTAGGTCCGGTCGTAAAAGCGCATACGGCGCAAAAATGAGCCGACCGAACGTTTCACTCCGGCCAGCTCATTGAAATGAATGACATACTGGAGCGCATACGAAGGCATACGGGTGCGCGAGGTTTTAGCTCCCCCCTGCCGTATGCGCTCCCGTATGGGAGAAAACGTAGTTTGAACCCACCCTAACTTTGAAGCTCTCTGCTTGTAAGGAAAATAAACATTCTAAATATTTTGATTCATATACAATATGTCTACTTTATGTTTGCATTATAAAGTTGACATGTTTTTACTTTTGGAAAACATCAGAGGGCTTAAAAGTTCAGAAGCAATTTTCCAATTTTTCACAATTTTCAAAATCTGAATTTTTTTAGGGGCCAGTTAAGTTTTGAAGTGGATTTGAAGGGCCTTCATATTAGAAATACCCCATAAATGACCCCATTATAAAAACTGCACCCCTCAAAGTATTCAAAATGACATTCAGTAAGTTTGTTAACCCTTTAGGTGTTTCACAGAAATAGCAGCAAAGTGAATTCAAAATCTTAATTTTTTACACTCGCATGTTCTTGTAGACCCAGTTTTTGAAATTTTACAAGGGGTAAAAGGAGAAAAAGCCCCCCAAAATTTGTAACCCAATTTCTCTCGAGTAAGGAAATACCTCATATGTGTATGTCAAGTGTTCGGCGGGCGCAGTAGAGGGCTCAGAAGGGAAGGAGCGACAATGGGATTTTGGAGAGTGAGTTTTGCTGAAATGGTTTTTGGGGGCATGTCGCATTTAGGAAGCCCCCTATGGTGCCAGAACAGCAAAAAAAAAATACATGGCATACTATTTTGGAAACTACACCCCTCAAGGCACATAACAAGGGGTCCGGTGAGCCTTAACACCCCACAGGTGTTTGATGACTTTTCGTTAAATTCGGATGTGTAAATGAAAAAAAAATTTTTTCACTAAAGTGCAGGTTTCCCCCCAAATTTACCATTTCTACGAAGGGTAATGGTAGAAAAATCCCCCCAAAATTTGTAACGCAATTTCTCCCGAGTACGGAGATACCCCATATGTGGCCCTAAACTGTTGCCTTGAAATACGACAGGGCTCTGAAGTGAGAGAGCGCCATGCGCATTTGAGGCCTGAATTAGGAATTTGCAGTAGGGGTGGACCCGCTTACAAGGATGGGGCTTGTCTCGACCAAAACCCTACAGCAGTGTCTCCCACAGGGTGCCTCCAGCTGCTGCAAGACTCCCAGCCTGCCAGGACAGTCTATGGCTGTCCGGCAACACTGGGAGTTGTGGTTTTGCCACAGCTGGAGGCGCCGTTTAGGAAACCTCCGTTTGAGACATTTTCATTTTTACTGGGGGGGGGGGGGGGGGGGGGGCGCGACGTGTAAGGGGGTGTATGTCTAGTGTTTTACTTTTTATTTAATGTAGTGTAGTGTTTTTAGGGTACATTCACACAGGCGGGGGTTCACAGTAAGTTTCCTTGAAGGAAACCATCTGTAAACCCACCCGTGTGAATGTACCCTGTACATTCACATGGGGGGGTGGGGGGCGCCCCAAGGGGGGGGGGGGGGCACCCCAAACCTTCAGCTGTGGCAAAATGACAACTCCCAGAATGCACTGACAGACCGTACATGCTGGTAGTTTTAGTTTTACAACAGCTGTAGGCACACTGGTGGGGAACCACTGAGTTAGAAAACAGACTCTAGCTCAGTGATTCCAACCCATGTGCCTCCAGCTGTTGCAAGACTACAACTCCCAGCATGTACGGTCTGTCAGTGCACTCTGGCAGTTGTAGTTTTGCAACAGCTGGAGGCACACGGGTTGGAACCACTGAGTTAGAAAACAGACTCTAGCTCAGTGTTTCCCAACCAATGTGCCTACAGCTGTTGCAAAACTACAATTCCCAGCATGCCCGTACAGTCAGGGATGCTGGGCGTGTAGTTCTGCAATATCTGGCCCTTCATATGTTGCAGAACTACAACTCCCAGCATGCCTGGACAGTCTGGGCATGCTAGGAGTTATAGTTATGCAACAACTGGGGAAGAACAGTGGCCTCCAAACTGTAGCCCTCCAGATGTTGCAAAACTACAACTCCAAGCATGCCCCTACTGTCCAGGCATGCTGGGAATTGTAGTTCTGCAACATCTGAAGGGCCAGATATTGCGGAACTACACGCCCAGCATCCCTGACTGTCTGGGCATGCTGGGAGTTGTAGTTTGCAACATCTGGAGGGCTACAGTTTGGAGACCACCATATAGTGGTCTCCAAACTGTGCCACTTTCGATGTTGCAAAACTACAACTCCCAGCATGCCCAGACAGCCTTTGGCTGTGTGGGCATGCTGGGAGTTGTATTTTTGCAGCTTTTAGAAGGCCACAGTGTTGAACACTTATCGCGATCTTCATTGCAAGCCTTCTCAGCCGCACTTTCCGACCCCCGCTCCTCCTGCTCGTGCCGCTGCTCCAGGATGCCGCCTCCGCCGCCTCCTCCGGTCTGGGTAAGCCGGGCCATGTCTCCCACCTCGCCGCCCGTGTTCCCCCCGCTCTGTACCGACTTCGATCGGTGCGCAGAGCGGGCCGAAATGAACTCTAACCCCCCGCCCCCCTCCTGCCATTGGTGGTCAGCCTGACCGACCAATGGCAGGGGATTGGAGGGGGTGGCAACATTGCCACCTCGCTCCTATGCTTTAGGCTGGTCGGAGCGGTCTCTGACAGCTCCGATCAGTCTTATTTTCCGGGAGATCGGGTCACCAGTGACCCGATTTGACCGGATCGCGGCAAATCGCAGGTCTGAATTGACCTGCGATTTGCTGCGATCGCCGATATGGGGGGGGGGGTGTCTCAGGACCCCCCTAGGCATTGCCACGGGATGCTTGCTGATAGATATCAGCAGGCATCCCGGTCCGATCACCGCCCGGCGAGCGGCAGTGATCGGAAATGCCGAGGGCGTATGGATACGCCCTCTGTCCTTAAGTGACGGGACGCGAGGGCGCATGCATACGCCCTTCGTCCCCAAGGAGTTAAATAGAAATAAAACATATACGTAAAGACCTCCTCATGACCTCGATCGCAGTCATTGGCCGGTAAATTTTGACATGCGAATCACGGCGCTCACGGGCCAGTTTGGCTTCCAGGGGCACGGAAGATAAGGATGATGTAAATGTCTCTGAAAATGTCAGAGGGTCAGCCTGTGATTTTTCATGTGACAAATTTAGACACAAAAAAAGTCTAAATGGTTTGATTCCCCTTGGAGAGAGTGTTAGGGGAAAAATATACCCTCTAGCTGTTGCATGACTACAACTTCCAGCATGCCCTTTGGACAGCCAAAGGACATGCTCAGAGTTTTATTAGTCTGCCACCTGCCCCTATACCTGCTGATCAATAATTGTTACTGATCAGCAATAAATGAAATAATAAATGAAATAGAGTAACGCTCCTTTCACATTGCCGTTAGTGCGGTTAGTGCAAGCAACGTATTTTCCTCCCGCTATATTCGGCCACAATAACAGGAGTTCTAACGGACGCTAGTGGAATCCCACTCAAGTGAATGGGATCCTCTTTGCCCGTTATGACTCCCGTTAGGCTCCGTTACAATAACGGACATTAAGGGCAGTTAAAGTGGGGGCAAAAAAAAACTTAATGTCCGTTTGTAACGGAACCACTTACATAGTGTGAAAGAAGCCTAAGGGGGAGATTTATCAAAAACTCTCTGAAGGTAAAGTCGCGGAGTTTACCATAGCAACCAATCAAATCTTTCTTTTTTAATAGGCGTCTGAAAAATGAGTCATCTGATTGGTTGCTATGGGCAACGTTTCCTCTGGACAGGTTTTGATAAATCTCCCCTATAACACTAAATTTACACACACCTTTTATACGGTTACTCTCTCCCCACATAAAAAATTAGCCCATAGGCAGGGGCCCCATCAGGGGGGTACAACCGGTACCCGGCGCCTTTCATTTTTTGTTTTTATGGCTCCAGTGGAGCAGCCGCTATACACAGTTAGCATAATGAAGGTGCAGTTCGCAGGCACGTCCGCTGCGCTATAATCGGCATGCCCCACCATCTCAGTAGCGCTGCCTGCTGGGGAGGAGCTGAAGCGTACCGGATGAATAGGCCTAGACACCTTGGAGAAGAGCCTACCCTGAGCTGAAGGCACCCGGCCAACCGTGAGGGTACATAGTAGTATAAGCATGGGTGGGGTGGGTTCCAATGGAGTGTTGGTGTAAATACGGAATGACAGTGACAGGCAGCTGGGTCCTGGGGACTGAGGTCTGCAATTATATGGGAGCAACTGTTAGCATGTGGTTATATGGGGGTATAGTTGTCGTAGGGCCCCTCTTTGCAGACAGTTGCTCCCATATAGTTGTAGGTCACAGTCCCCAGGTATGTCGCCATCTGAGAGGGGCCTACAACAACTATATTAACTAAATGAACTAACTCGTATAAATTGGGTGTACCTGTACAGCAGTATTTCCCAACCAGGGTGCCTCCAGCTGTTGCAAAACTACAACTCCCAGCATGCCCAGACTGCCTTTGGAACATGAATATGAACTATATGCCTCTGGAACTTGGAAATGAGAAATGTGGACAGGGCCAGGGAGAGACAAATGAAAGGGGTGACTGATGGCCATCATGGGAGAGGGGGGGTGGTGATTATGAATTAAGTGTGCCTAACTATGGAAATCAGAGATGTGAATAAGGCAGAGGAAAAAGAAAGGCGTGATGGCCATCATGGAGGGGGGCGGAAATGTGACACGAGGTGGAGGGGGTGGAAATGTGACACGAGGGGGGGGGGGGGCGGAAATGTGACACGAGGGGGGGGGGGCGGAAATGTGACACGAGGGGGGGGGGGCGCGGAAATGTGACATTGTGGAATTGACATAAAAAGGGTTGATGTGAAAAGGGGGGCTGCCCGGGCTTGCTGGGAGTTGTAGTTTTGAAACCTCTGGAGGTCCGCAGGTTGAAGACCACTGAGTGCGGAGAGTTCACTCGAGTATAAGCCGAGGGGGGTGTTTTCAGCACGAATCGTGCTGAAAAACTCGGCTTATACTTGAGTAAATAAACAGGTAAATGCCAGTGCGTCATCCACAGGTAAATGCCAGTGCGTCATCCACAGGTAAATGCCAGTGCGCCATCCACAGGTAAATGCCAGTGCGCCATCCACAGGTAAATGCCAGTGCGCCATCCACAGGTAAATGCCAGTGCGCCATCCACAGGTAAATGCCAGTGCGCCATCCACAGGTAAATGCCAGTGCGCCATCCACAGGTAAATGCCAGTGCGCCATCCACAGGTAAATGCCAGTGCGCCATCCACAGGTAAATGCCAGTGCGCCATCCACAGGTAAATGCCAGTGCGCCATCCACAGGTAAATGCCAGTGCGCCATCCACAGGTCCCAATTTGTCAGGATGTAATTTTCTCTACATTGTATGGCAAATTTTACGGAATATAACGTTATCGATAAATAATATTATTCTAAAGTTTTTGTTTTATTAGTTATTTGTATCCTCCCGACCTATGTGGATACTTGCATGCAGAATATTCTCTATAAAAACGTATTGAAACTATAAACAGGGTACCATCCTATGTGTATTCGGCTTAAAAAATGTGGCTCTCAAAATAAATTTCAATCGTGGTTTTGGCGAGATTTGGCTCATTTGGTAAAAAAAAGGTTGCCCACCACTGTACTAGAAGAAAAAAATGGAAAGTGGTCAATAGTCCCATCAGCACAAAAAATGCCCCTCATACATCCATGTATACAGAGAGTTATAGGAGTCAGAAAAGGAGAATTATATAAGCCTATTTGTCTTACAAAAAGTTATCATTTTTTACAAGTAGTAACATAAAACAACCTATAAATTGGGTATTGTATGTACCTTAAATTAGAAATGAATGGAGGGGGCGCGGTGGCCGCATCGGCCATGGCGCACAATTCTCTCCGTGTGCCGAATAACTGGGTGCCGCACCGGAGATCGCATGGGGTCCCGCGATCTAACATCTTAGGTTTGGGGCGGAGTACCCCTTTAAGTGGTTAAGGGTATTAAATTATAAAGGTACATAAAATTACAATGGTACCCAATTGATAGGTTGTTTTATGGTACTATTTGTAAAAAATTATAACTATTTATAAGACAATAAATATCTTCTTCTGACTCCTATAACTTATTTTTCTGTATACAGGGATGTACGAGGGGCATTTTTTGTGCTGATGGGACTTTTTGACACCATTATATTAACCCCTTTAAGGAATTTTTTTTTTTTTTTTGCATTTTCATTTTTCCTTCTTGCCTTCTAAAAGCCATAACACGTTACATTTTCCACTTATAGACCCATATGGGGCTTTTTTGTGCCACCAATTGTACTTTGTAATGAAATCTGTAATTTGGAGTCTATGGAAAAAAAATGTGGGGTAAAATTGAATAAAAAACACAATTTTGCAACTTTTGGGGGTTCATACGATTAAAATGGTAATTAATTCATACTAAAGTTTTACTTCATGGTTCAAAAAAATATATATAGTTCCTAGAGTTGGGGAGGACTTGGGTGTGGAGTAGAGACTGGCCCTAGTGGGGGGAATCAGAGGTGGGCCCCTGGGGTGGGGGGGCCTAGGCCTTGATCAGTGTAAGGGGCCCCCAAATTTCTGACAGCAGCCCTGAGCATAGGGCACTGTTATCCAAACAGGGAGCCTCCAGCTGTTGCAAAACTATAACTCCCAGCATGGCCAGAAAGCCTTTGATGGTCCAGGCATGCTGGGAGTTGTAGTTTAGCAAAAGCTGGATTCTCCCTCTTTGGGTACCACCACCCTATGGGCTATTTAAATTTTCTTATGGGGAGGTACTGTTTTACCCACCAAACCCCCCCATGATCCAGTGATAAGGTGTCCTCTAGAACAGTGGTTCTTAACCTTTTTAGCGACTGTACCCACAAAGGCTGAAAGCATGTCTGCGGGTACTCCTCATGCGGAACTTGCGCGCGAGGGGTACCCGTGGACAAAAGGCGTGTGCTTTCCTTTATACTAATGCGATACTTAATCCCCTTGTTCCATTATTCCCCCCCTCCCTCTGATGCCCTTTTGCCATTATCCCCCTTCATCTTAAGCTGCTTTCACACTATAAAATTCATCCGTTTTAAAGATCCGTTTGATGTTCCGTTATGAAAACCCAGAAAATCGGCCATTAAACGTCCTTTAGAAAATCCCATACATCTGTTGTAAAAATCCCATAGACTATAATGGGATTTTCTATGATCCGTTTCAATCCGTTATAGTCTGTTATTAATAATGGACATTATTTTGTAACAGGAGAATGAACGGAAGAACTAGTGCATGCACTATTTCTCCCGTTACTATCTTCAGTCACAAAATAACGGACTATAACTGATAAAAACGGGATCATGTAAAAATCCCATAGACTATAATGGGATTTTCTAACGGACGTTTAATGGCAGCTTTTCAGGGTTTTCATAACGGAACATCACAGATCTTTAAAACGGATGAATTTTATAGTGTGAAAGCAGCTTAAGATGGAGGGGGATAATGGCAAAAGGGCATCAGATGGAGGGGGGAATAATGGCAAAAGTGGATTAAGGGGGATTAATCACACCCTATATTAATCCCCTTGTGCTTTTATTATCAGATATGGCAAAAAGGGAAACGGAGGGGGGGTAATCAAATTTAGTGACTATTTTTTTTTACACTTTTTTTTTTTTATAGCACACGGGCATTAGGATAGAGGGGGGAGGGATAATGGCACAAGGGGGTCAGAGGGAGTGAGGATAGTCATCACCCCCCTCCATATTATTCCCCTTGTAACCGTACGGACCTACAGAATAAAGATATGGTGTCATTTTTACAGGAAAGCGTACTGTATAGAATCGGAAGCCCCAAAAGTTACAAAATGGGTTGCTTTTTTTTTTTTTTCAGTTTTGCCCCACAAATATAAATTTTTCTGGTTTTGCGATTAAAAAGTTTTGTCATTAAAAAGTACAATTGGTGGCGCAAAAAATAAGCCCGCATATTGATCTGTAGGTGCAAAATTGAAAGTGTTAATATTTTTAGAAGGTGATGAGCAAAAAACGAAAATGCAAAAACTGAAAAACTGTGGGGTTAAAATGACTTGGGTGCCATGGTTTTTGCATGGAGAAGTAGAGAAAATTCTGCAATGTGAACATAGCCGTAGCCTACGTTCACACAGCGGAAGGTCCGTGCGGAATTCCGCATAAATATTCTGCATCGCACAACAATCGCCCCTGCAGCATCTACTGCGGAAATCCTTATTCTGACGCCAGTAACAACATTGAACCTGTTCTGTTCTCGTGGATTCCGCTCAGAAATGCATTGCTGTCTGAGGCGGAGCATTTGTGAGCAGTTCTAGCGTGTTCTGCCAGTGCTCCGCTGTGTGGAATCTCTGTATGGACATTTTCCGTGCAGACATTCCTGTGTGAACATGGCCATAGGGGGAGATTTGTCAAACCTTGTGCAGGAGCAGTTGCCCATAGCAACCAACTGGATTTCAGCTTTTATTTTTAGAAAGGCTTTAAAAAAAAATGAAAGCTGGAATCTGGTTATCATGGTCAGCTGTTCCTCTGCACAAGATTTGAAAAACGTACACTGCTGTCTGGCTGAGCTCACTCTGCGCTATTCCATATAACATATGTTTTATTTGCGTAACTTATAAGGCATCAGCATTTTCTACCTTTAGACGCCGTGATCAATGCTGATCATGCGTTTTAAGGGTTAATGAGCTGCGGGATTGCTTCTGATAATAGCCGTCTCTCACCGCTTATGAAATGGGCACAGCTCCTGCACTTCATGGCCATGTAACGGTTAAACCCTTGGGGGCGAAGCCCATTATGACTAAGGACGGGAACATTTCTTTTTTCAAATCTGACCTCTATCACTTTAAGCATTAATAACTCTGGGATGCTTTTACTTATAAACTTGATTCCGAGATTGTTTTACGTGACATATTCTACTTTGTTAGTGGTAAATTTTCGTTGATACTTGCATCATTTCTTGGTGAAAAATTCCAAAATTTGATGAGAAAATTGGAAATTTAGCATTTTTCCAACCTTGAAGCTCTCGGCTTGTAAGTAAAATAGACATTGCAAATAAATTATATAATGATTCACATATACAATATGTCCACTTTGCTTTATTAAGTTGACATTTTTATTACTTTTGGAAGACATCAGAGGGCTTCAAACTTCAGCAGCAATTTTCAAATTTTTCACACAATTTTGAAAATCAGAATTTTTGAAGGACTAGTTCAGTTTTGAAGTGGATTTGAAGGGCCTTCATATGAGAAATACCCCACAAATGACCCAATTATAAAAACTGCACCCCCTCAAAGTAGTCAAAATTACTTTCAGAAAGTTTAACCCTTTAGGTGTTTCACAGGAATAGCAGCAAAGTGAAGGAGAAAATTCAAAATCAGGGGTCCAGTGAGCCTTAACTCCACACAGTTGTTTGACAACTTTTCGTTCAAGTTGGATGTGTAAATGAAGAAAATACTTTTTTCACTAAAGTACAGTTTTTTCCCTCCAAATTTACAATTTTTACAAAGGGTAATGGGAGAAAATGCCCCCCAAAATTTGTAACCCCGTCTCTTCTGAGTATGGAAATACCCCATGTTAGGATGTAAAATGCTCTGCGTGCAAACTGCAATGCTCAGAAGAGGAGTCACAGTTGGCTTTTGGAAAGCAAATTTTGCTGAAAAGGTTTTTAGGGGGCATGTCTCATTTAGGAAGCCCTTATAGGGCCAGAACAGCAAAAAAAAAACACATGGCATACTATTTTGGAAACTACACCCCTCAAGGAACGTAACAAAGGGTACAGGGAGCCTTAACACCTCACAGGTGTTTGCCGACTTTTTGTTAGTCGGATGTGTAAATGAAGAAAAACATTTTTTTTTCCCCAAATTTACATTTTTAACACGGGGTAAGAGAAGAAAATGCTCCCCAAAATTTGTAACCCCATTTCTTCTGTATATGGATATACCCCATGTGTGGACTAAAAGTGCTCTGCTGGCGCACTACAAGTGCTCTGCTGGCGCACTACACTCAATTGTTCTGGCACTATGGGGGCTTTGTAAACACACGTGGCCTTCAATTCCAGACAAAATTTCTCTCCAAAATCCCAATGGTGCTCCTTCTCTTCTGAGAATTGTAGTGCACCCGCAGAGCACTTTACATCCACATATGGGTTATGTTCTTACTCAGAAGAAAGGGGGTTACAAATTTTTTTTTTTTGGGGGGGGGGCTTTTTTCCAATTTTCCCTTGTGAAAATGAAAAATTTAGGGCAACTCCAGCATTTTAGTGAAAAAAAGTTTTCTTTTTCCCATCCAACTTTAATGAAAATTCGTCAAACATCTGTGGGGTGTTAGGGCTCACTGTGTAATTTCCAAAATGAGGTCACACGTGGGTATTTTTTTGTGGTTGTCAGAACCGCTGTAAAATCAGCCACCCCTGTGCAAATCACCAATTTAGGCCTCAAATATACATAGTGCGCTCTCACTCCTGAGCCTTGTGCGTCTGCAGAGCATTTTACGCCCACATATGGGGTATTTCCATACTCGGGAGAAATTGCGTTACAAATTTTGGGGGTATTTTCTTCCTAGCAACACCAGCATGTTAGTGTAAAAAAAATTGAAAAAAATTACACTAACAGGCTGGTGTGGACCCCAACTTTTCCTTTTCATAAGGGGTAAAAGGAGATAAAGCCCCCAAAATTTGTAGTGCAATTGTTCCCAACTACAGAAATACCCCATATGTGGCCCTAAACTGTTTCCTTGAAATACAACAGGGCTCCAAAGTGTGAGAGCGCCATGCGCATTTGAGGACTAAATTAGGGATTTCATAGGGTTTGACATAGGGGTGTTCTACGCCAGTGATTCCCAAACAGGGTACCTCCAGCTGTTGCTAAACTCCCAGCATGCCTGGACAGGCAGTGGCTGTCCGGAAATGCTGGGAATTGTTGTTTTGCTACAGCTGGAGGCTCCATTTTGGAAACACTGCTGTACGATACGTTTTTATTATGAGGGGGGGGGGACAGTGTAAGGGGGTGTATATGTAGTGTTTTACCCTTTATTTTGTGGTAGTGTAGTGTTTTTATGGCGGGTTTACGGTTAGTGTCCCGCTGGGAGTTCGCACTGCGGTGAAAAATTAGCTGCAGCTCAAACTTGAAGCAGGATACTCACTGTAAATCTGCCCATGTGAATGTACCCTGTACATTTACATGGGGGGGGATACTACAGCTGTTTCAAAACTACAACTCCCAGCATGTAGTGATAGACCGTGCATGCTGGGAATTGTACTTTTGCCACAGCTGGAGACACACTGGTTGGAAAACATTCAGTTAGGTTCTGTTACCTAACTCAGTATTTTCTAACCAGCAATCAGCTGTCTGGTCATGCTGGGAGTTGTAGTTTTGCAACATCTGGATGGCTACAGTTTAGAGACCACTGTATAGTGGTCTCAAACTGTAGCCCTCCAGATGTTGCTAGGCAACTCACCAGCTTCTGTAGTCTGCACGTCATTGCCGCACCAGGGAGCCGCCCGTTATCACCGCCCACATAGGATCTCGGGACCCCCCCCCCCCCCGGGCATTGGCACGGATGCCTGCTGAATGATTTCAGCAGGCATCCCGTTCCGATCACCACCCGGTGATTTGCAGTGATCGGAAATGCAGAGGGCGTGTAGGTACCGCCCTCTGTCCTTAAGTGACGTGGGCGTATACATACGCCCTCTGTCCCCCAACAAGTTAACATATAGGTTTTATACACTTGAAAAGAAAAATATATATATGCTTACGGAAGCAAAAATTGCATATTTTTTTCTGTTAAGGACCAAGGGACCAGGTACGCATTTGCTCCCTGGTACTTAAGGACCAAGGGCGTACCTGTACGCCCGCGGGAATTTTGGGGACCAGACCGGGGTGACTGCTGATATCGATCAGTAGGCACCCCGCACAGATGTCCAGGGGCGGGGGGGGGGGGGGGTCATCAGACCTCCCCATGTCGGCGATCTGCGCAAATGGTAAGTGAATTCCCACTTGCGATTTGCGCGATTACGGGTCTATGGTGACCTGGTGACCCGGAAAATAAGGGGATCGCGCTTGTCCAAGACACCCACGATCCCCCTGAAGGGATAGGAGTGAGGTGGCAGGGGTGCCACCCCTCCTATCCCTGATATTGGTGGTCTAGATGCGACCACCAATAGATCGGGGGCGGGGGGGTTAACTTTCGTTTTCCCCGTTCTGTCCACCCACAATAGGCGGGGCAGGACGGGGAAACAAAGGGGACTGGCGCTGAAGATCCACTTACCCTGCGGGCGAGGCTGCGGGCGACTATCGGTGTCGGAGATCGGTGCGTGAGGCATGTCATGCGGCAGAAGAGGACAGCTCCCTGGATCTGATGGAAGCCGGTAAGTTGCTTAGCAACATCTAGGGGACTACAGTTTGAGACCATTATACAGTGGTCTCTACACTGTTACCATCCAGATGTTGCAAAACTACAACTCCCAGCATGCCCAGACAGCTGTCATGCTGGGATTTTTAGTTTTGCAACAGCTGGAGGGGTCACAGTTTAGAGATCACTGTGCTGTGAACTGTGGCCCTCTAGATCTTGCAAAACTACAACTCCCAGCATGCCCACATAGCAGTTTGCTGTCTGGGCATGCTGGCATTTGTAGTTTTGCAACATCTGGAGGCCCACAGTTTGGAAATCACTGTGCAGTCGTCTCTAAACTGTAGACCTCCAGATGTTGCAAAACAGCTGTCTCAGCATGCTGGGAGTTGTAGTTGCGTACCTCTAGCAGTTGTGTAACTAAATCTCCCAGCATGCACTTTGACTATCAGTACATGCAAGTATTTGTAGTTTTGACACAGCTGGAGGCACACTGGTTGGAAAATACTGAGTTAGGTAACAGAACCTAACTGAAGGTTATCCATCCAGTGTGCCTCCAGCTGTTGCAAAAGTACAACTCCCAGCATGCATGGTCTGTCAGTGCATGCTGGGAGTTGTAGTTTTAAAAAAGCTGGAGGTTTGCCCCCCCCCCCCCCCCCCATGTGAACGTACAGGGTACATTCACATGGACGGGTTTACAGTAAGTTTCCTGCTTAAAGTATGTGCTGCGGCAAATTTTTTGCCGCAGTGCAAACTCCTAGCGGTAAGCTCACTGTAACCCGCCAGTGCAAATGTACCCTAAAACACTACACGAACACATAATAAAGGGTAAAACACTACATATACACCCCCTTACACTGTTCCTCCCCAATAAAAAATGAAAAACGTATTGTTCAGCAGTGTTTCCAAAACGGAGCCTCCAGCTGTTGCAAAACAACTCCTCCCAGCATTTCCGGACAGCCATTGACTGTCCAGGCATGCTGGGAGTTTAGCAACAGCTGGAGACACCCTGTTTGGGAATCACTGCCGTAGAATACCCCTATGTCCACCCCTATGCAATCCCTAATTTAGTCCTCAAATGCGCATGGCGCTCACTTCGGAGCCCTGTCGTATTTCAAGGAAACAGTTTAGTGCAATATATGGGGTATTTCCGTACCCGGGAGAAATTGCACTACAAATTTTGGGGGTATTTTTCTCCTTTAACCCCTTATGAAAAGGAAAAGTTGGTCTACACCAGCCTGTTAGTGTAAAAAAAAGAATTTTTACATTAACATGCTATGCTGGTGTTGCCCTTTACTTTTTATTTTCACAAGAGGTAAAAGGGAAAAAAAGACCCCCAAAATTTGTAATGCAATTTCTCCTGATTACGGAAATGCCCCATATGTGGGCGTAAAATTCTCTGCTGGCGCACAACAAGGCTCAGGAGTGAGAGCGCACCATGTACATTTGAGGCCTAAATTGGTGATTTGCACAGGGGTGGCTGATTTTACAGCGGTTCTGCCATAAACGCAAAAAATACCCACATGTGATCCTATTTTGGAAATTACACCCCTCACGGAATGTAACAAGGGGTATAGTGAGCCATAAAATAAAATTTCACTAAAATGCTAGTTACCCAAAATTTTTCATTTTCACAAGGGAAAATAGGAAAAAAGCCCCCCACAATTTGTAACCCCATTTCTTCTGAGTATATAAATACCCCATATGTGGATGTAAAGTGCTTTGTGGGCGAACTGCAATGATCAGAAGAGGAGCGCCATTGGGAATTTGATGAGAAAATTTGTCCGGAATTGAAGGCCACGTGTGTTTACAATGTGCCAGAACAATGGACCCCTCCCACATGTGACCCCATTTTGGAAACTACACCCCTCACGTAATGTAATAAGGGGTACAGTGAGCATTTGCGCCCCACAGGTGTCTGACAGTTTTCTGGAACAGTGGTCCGTGAAAAGAAAAAATTTAATTTTGCATTTGCTCAGCCCACTGTTCCAAAGATCTGTCAAACTCCAGTGGAGTTGAAATACTCACTGCACCTCTTATTAAATTCTGAGGGGTGTAGTTTCCAAAATGGGGTCACATGTGGGGGGGTCCACTGTTCTGGCACCACTGGGGGCTTTGTAAACGAACATGGCCCCTGACTTCCATTCCAAACAAATTCTTTCCAAAAGCTCAATGGCGCTCCTCCTCTTGAGCATTGTAGTGCGCCAGCAGAGCACTTGAAGTCCACACATGGGGTATTTCCATACTCAGAAGAAATGGGGTTACAAATTTTTGTTTTTAATTGTTTTTTGGGGGAAAAAAACTGCATTTTAGTGATTTTTTTTTTTCTCATTAACACATCCAACTTTAACAAAAAGTCGTGAAATACCTGTGAGGTGTTAAGGCTCTCTGTACCCCTTGTTACGTTCCTTGAGGGGTGTAGTTTCCAAAATAGTATGCATGTGTTTTTTTGTTTTTTTGCAGTTCTGGCACCATAGGGGCTTCCTAAATGTGACATGTCCCCCAAAAACCATTTCTGCAAAATTTGCTTTCAAAAAGCCAAATGTGACTCCCTCTTCTGAGCATTATAGTTTGCCCGCATAGCAATTTACATCATAACATGGGGTGTTTCCATGCTCAAGAGATGGGGTTACAAATTTTGGGGGGCATTTTCTCCATTGCCTTTTATAAAAATGGTAGATTTGGGGAAAAAACTGCACTTTAGTGAGAATTTTTTTTTTTCATTTACACATCTGACTTTAAGGAAAAGTCATCAAACACCTGTGGGGTGTTAAGGCTCACTGGACCCCTTGTTAAGTGCCTTGAGGGGTGTAGTTTCCAAAATGGTATGACATGTGGGGGGTTTTCTGCTGTTCTGGCACCGTAGGGGCTTCCTAAATGTGACATGCCCCCCAAAAACCATTTCAGAAAAATTCACTCTCCAAATTCCCATTGTCGCACCTTCCTTTCTGAGCCCTCTACTGCGCCCGCTGAACACTTGACATACACATGAGATATTTCCTTACTCGAGAGAAATTGGGTTACAAATTTTGAGAGGATTTTTCTCCTTTTACCTCTTGTA
Source organism: Hyla sarda (assembly GCF_029499605.1). Classification (NCBI taxonomy): domain Eukaryota; kingdom Metazoa; phylum Chordata; class Amphibia; order Anura; family Hylidae; genus Hyla; species Hyla sarda. The sequence continues at coordinate 282,982 of NW_026610418.1, forward strand.
AAAATTAAAAAACTGGGTCTACAAGAACATAAGTGTATAAAATGAAGATTTTGAATTTTCTCTATTTGGCTGTTATTCCTGTGAAACGCCTAAAGGAGGGTTGGACCTGAGGAAGAGGGGAGCCTGTCCCTTTGTAAAGCGTAGTCCCTTGTACATGTTCTGTATATTCTTACTTACCATCGGCTTCTGAAATTCTACTCTGCCGCACTAGTGAGCGCCACTACAGGTTTGCTTCTTCATTGCCATTATATCTTCCACGTTGACCGTCCTGTGAGACGGGAGGATCCAGGCTGCACACCGTGACCACCGACCCACACCAGCTGGGCTCCCAAAGCAACCACAGATGTTATGCTCTTAGAATAACATTACCAGGTGAGCACATTCTATTGTGATACCCTACTCCTTTGTTGGTTAGGATAACGGCACAGATATGGGCGCATTGTCCTTTTTTGTTTATCATACTCCACCTAAAGCGTTAACGCACTTACTGAATGTCATTTTGAATACTTTGAGGGGTGCAGTTTTTATAATGGGGTCATTTGTGGGGTATTTCTAATGGGAAGACCATTCAAATCCACTTCAAACCTGAACTGGTACATGAAGAAAAATTCCGATTTTGAAAATGTTGTGAAAAATTGGAAAATTGCTGCTATACTTTGAAGCCCTTTGTCTTCCAAAAGTAAAAACATGTCACCTTTATGATGCAAACAGGAAGTAGACATATCGTATTTGTGAATCAATATATAATTTATTTGGAATATCCATTTTCCTTATAAGCAGAGAGCTTCAAAGTTTGAAAAATGCAAAATTTTCTATTTTTTCATCAAATTTGGGAATTTTTCACCAAGAAATGATGCAAGTATCGACAAAATTTTACCACTAGCATAAAGTAGAATGTCATGAAAAAAAATATCTCGGAATTAGAATGAAAGGTAAAAGTATCCCAGAGTTATTAATGCTTAAAGTGACAGTGGTCAGATGTGCAAAAAACGCTCTGGTCCTACACTGAAAATTGGCCT